>NW_027339234.1:0-2892 GCF_000331145.2 Cicer arietinum | reverse complement strand
TAAATAACTCAAGAAGTAACCTAAAGTTGAAACTTGAAATAAAGATTGAGTACATAGATAAGAAGTATTATGTCTATTATTATATTCACCTATAATATCTCTTTTAATTGGACAACATGTAAGAGTTGTTTGATTGACAATGTCATGCATTTTAAATGCATGAATATTTTGGTTTGCTCTGTATATGATAATCTATTGTATATATTTAAAACATAATCTGCTGCTACTTCATATTATTTTCTCTACATATATAAATATTTTCTACTTCAGTAACGTATACGTTTTCATAGAAAGTTTTCTTTACTTAGTTTCTAAATAGCTTTTCACAAATTCTATACACCATCCACTAGTTTATACTATATCTCCTATTTAAATATTATTTCATACCGTCTACTCAAAATTTTCTAAATTAACTCACATTATTATTTCATAACGGTTGCCCAACATCTTTCACATTAATTCCATGTTACTACTCAATACGTTTTTTTTTTGTCTGTATTAATCAACTTCATATTTTCGCATTTACTTGCCATCTACTTATACTTTTTTTGTCTGGATTAATCAACTTCACATTTTCGCCTCTACTTGTCATCTACTTATTTGTTAACAATTGTATACATCTTTTCAGAATATATAATATTGAACTTAATAACATGAAAAATTTCTTCAACTTATTCTGAATTGAAAGTACATATGTCTCTCTTGCTTAACTCAAAAATATTTTTCGACTATTTATATGTGTCTTTTATTGTTGGTACTTCTATTCTATAAATTACATTGATAAAATTAAACATACATTATTGATATAACTACTATATCAATAATCATTTAACAATTGAGATATAAAACTTCATATTAATTTTTTTTTAAATCCACTTAAATTAAATAAATTAAAATATATCCGCGCAATACGCAGGTTGACATCTAATGATAATATTCTATATATGTCGACACTCAACGAAAATGGTTGAGAATTAATGATACATTGAGAATCATTGAATATTAATAGTGCATTGAAAATAATTGAGTATTAACGGACATTAAGAATAAATGAACATTAATGTTACATTGAAAATGACTGAACATTAATAGTGCATTGGCGATGACCACATAATAATTATCAATTGAGAATGACTAAACATTAATTATGATTACGTAATAATATTTATAGACGAGTACATTGAATTATTGTGAATTAATAACTTTAACAACATAAACAAACTTTATAGATGAATGAAATGACAATGTAAATTTTATCTATTTGATATTTAAAGCTATAAAAAAGAGATTAAAAAATAGAGAGCCAAATTAAATGTACCAAAATAAGAAATATATGAAGAAACAAAATTAGTAAAAAGAAAGACATGAAGCGGTACATGAATGAATCAGTGGTTTTGTGCCGAAAAAGAAGTATTTGAGAAATCAAATGGTGTGAGAATATTCCAATATATGGCCTTTTAATAAAAATTAGACGTGCTTTGGATGACCTTTCAATAGCCTATTTTAGTTTTATGTAGAAATATGCAAATTGAAACAATTTTTCCTATACCAATGTTAGAAGCCAATGACAAAGCATACAAAATATTCAAATAATTAATTACCATTAAAAATTATGTGCTGCCATTTTTTGGGTATATATCTACTGCCACATTATTAGGAAGAAGATCGTATAAATGATTTAAAATCTAAGTTTTGTTTGAAAACTAAAATAATAATAAAATCTGGTTGTGTTAAAAAAATTTGCATCATAAAATAGTTTTAAAAAAGGAAAAAGTTTAATCAAATTATAAAAGAAATTAAATTACAAAGTGACAAAATAACTACTAATAATTAGTTTGTATTAAAAATTTAAAAAGTATTGAAGGAAGCAACAAATAATAAGAGAGTGATTCTTAAAAATAAAATAAAATAATAAAATTTAGAATTTTATAGGGAGAAATTTAAAACACCTTTGTATTAGATGATGTATCAATTGTTTGAGTTGAGTTAAGTATGTAATTATGCTAATTATTAATTCTCATAAATAGATATTAGAAGATCACATTCCTACCTTATATATCTTCTAAAACCATAAAAGAATTTGTTTATTAAAATAGTTGATTAAATTCGAATGAAAAAATTATTGTCACATCTCTTAATTTAATTTTAAATAACAAAAGTTTTTTAATTTTATTTTGTTTTATTTTTTCTTGTTTTAATCATTTACATCTATAAAAATTAACAAGATTATAATTTTTTTATAGATTATTTTACACCTCCATTAAAAATTCAAAAACATAAAAAATTTACATTCTTCTTAAAAAAAAAAAAAATTCAAATCTTCTCAACCAAAAATTCATTTTGTGAAAGGTACCACGTGAAATTGATACATATATATTTTGAAAAGTAAAAAATAATTCAATCAGTGACACTCAATTTTACAAAAGATTAAAAATAATAATTAATAAAAAATATTAAAATTAAAAGAATGTAACAAATTTCACCTCTAAATCTTAAATTCACATGTAAAAATTTAGACACTAGTAAAAATAAATAAGTTTTACCAAAAACATTAAATCTCCAAATTTTATATATGAGGATTAGATGTTGTTTTAAATTTTGTTAACGAGATTTAATGAATTTGGTGAAAAGATAACATGTTACACCTAAAAAACAAAGTCAAGGAAAAAAAAAAAGTTAAGGCACATTCCATAATAAAAAAAATAGTATGTTTAATTTAAATTTTGAATAAGCTAATCAACTTTCATTTGATATTTTATTTAGGCAATAGTATATCCTGTGTCTCTTAACTTAATTTCAGGTAACGTTTTAGTCATTTATCTTTTTTTATTTTTTTTTTCGAGTTGATCCTTTATTTTAATTTTAAGTGACAATTTGATATTTTATGTTTTA
>NW_027339233.1:0-2888 GCF_000331145.2 Cicer arietinum | reverse complement strand
TAATAATAATAATAATAATAATAATAATAATAATAATAATAATAATGATAACAACAACTACTAAAAATAATAATTTACTTACTTGGTTTAGCTCATTCAAAATGGTAGCATTGTTGAAGCCAGTAAAACTTGGGAGGTCTCTTAATTCTAGTTCAACCAAATCTGAGAACTCAGTCATCAATCGTTCGACTTCATGATGATGGGATGAATGGCATATCTCTTTCAAATTCTTAAGATTGTTCAATTCTAGTGTATGAATTTGTGAGATAC
This sequence comes from Cicer arietinum, assembly GCF_000331145.2. NCBI lineage: Eukaryota > Viridiplantae > Streptophyta > Magnoliopsida > Fabales > Fabaceae > Cicer > Cicer arietinum. Next base: position 2,618 of record NW_027339233.1, on the reverse strand, counting down.
TACCATCTATGAGATACTCCAAATTAGGACATGAATCAACTTTCAAATATTTTAAGTATTTATTTTGGCGATCATGTAATAATTTAGTCGTAACATTTTTCATGTTTATCACCTTTCTTATTGAAAGCATTTCACATTTGTTAACCAATTGTAAGAGCACCAATGTGTTACAAATAGATTGATAATCCATAGCGCACAAATTCAATACTTTTAACTCCAAAAATAAAGAGCGATGTAACCTAGTATAAGGATCCACATAAATCCAAAACTTTTGCAAATTGTTGAAATCCAATTCTTTGAGAAAATTTGCATCCCCTCTAACTTTCATCTCAATAACCATTAGCTTATGAGATATCTTTTTCAACTCTTTGATTGCAGCATCATTATTCTTCCAAGGAAAATTGGACATCCTTAAATAAAGTTCTTCCAACTTAGTTAATCTTATAAAGACATTATCAGAAATAACATTAAGATCATTGCAACATATCAAATCCAATAATTTTAGAATGCTCAAGTTTCCTATTTCAATTGGCAGTTCTTTGATATTTGAATGTGCAAAACTTAGGACTTCAAGGTGTATAAGTTCCTTACCAATTATAGATATGTCTCCAACATCACAATATTCTACTTGCAAAGTATTGAGATTACCTGAGACTTGAGATAAAGATGGCAATTTCGGAATGCACAAATTTTGCATAGATAAAACTTTAAGTGCACACATTCCTTTGAAGAAATGTTCAGGCCAAAAGATTGGTTTTGTTTCTTGGGCTCTTACTTGTAGAAGTTTAAGCGTTGTACACTCAAAGTCATTTTCTAACTCTTTTGTATCATCCAAGATAAGTGATAGTGCATTGATGTTGTCTAATTTCTCTTTTTTTATCCACTTAAAATTGTATTGCACCATAAACCTATCTTCTGCATTTTGATTTGCTATTGATAAGACAACTTCACGGACAATATCATGCATCTTTACACATCCTTTGACATTGCTATCCAACAACAAGAACTTTCTCTTCAAATCAACCACCAATGTATCCACTCGATCTCTTGCTTCCCATGAAGAAGTAATGTCTTCGAACAATCTCAAGCCCATTGCATGATTCAATAAACCTTCAATAGGAATGTCAAAGTCTTCCGGAAACAATCCACAAAGCATAAGGAAGAACTGGTGTACATTACTATTCAAAAACTTTAAACTAAGCTCAATACGAGGGTGAACAGATTTACCAACATGAGAGAAAGAAGATGATTTTTTCAATTGGTTAAGTGCATCCGTCCAAGCAGACTTTCCTTCATTACTCAAAGCTCTTCCAACTGTCACAATTGCAAGAGGTAAACCACCACATTCCTTTGCAATCTCTCTTGCTATTGGATTGATATCACGTCTATCTACAACTTTTCCTGCCATTTCTCGAAATAGATACCAAGCTTCCTCCTCAAACAACACAGGAACTTGATAATTCACTTTGCTTCCCATAGCTAGACATACATTTTCATCCCGTGACGTAAACAATATTTTGCAAGATTTTTCATGTTCCCTAAAAGGAATTCCAATAAGCTCAAAATCAAGAATGTCCCACACATCATCGAACACAATTAGGACTCTATTAGCTTTACTCAGTCTCGCAAATAATTGCATTGCTCTTCCTTGTGGACTGTCTTTTTTACTTTCAATGCCTAAAAGCTCAGCAATTTCAGTTTGGATCTTCTCATAATTTATATTTTGAGAAACCACTGTCATCACAACATCATCAAATAACTTACTTATTTCTATTGATTTGATGAGTTCTTTTACAAGTGTGGTTTTTCCCACTCCACCCATTCCACAAATACTAATCATTTTGACTTCATCATCCTTTAGTTTCTCTATCACTTCTGTTATAAGTAGTTTTCTAGACATTAGGCTTTTAATATCTTTTATGAAGATATCTTTAAGAGTTAAAGCAGCATTGGGGTAAGATAGGTCCTTGAATTTTTTTTCTTCCTCCTTCAAGCTTGTAATATCTTCTGTGCTTTTAGTACCTTGTTTGCCTAATGAGTAATTTAATGCAAAATCTGGACATTTTCCACCAAAGAATTTTTTGTTCTTGTTAGCTTTATTTTCATCAGAGAGCAATTTTTGCAATTTAATTTCAATACTTGTCACCTCAGAAAGCCATTTTTGAACCTCAGGTGCAATTTCATATCCTTTCCTTTTTTCAATGTTCACCCTTATTTCCAGTGTTTCTTTTATCCTTTTCAATTTCTTATATTCTTCCTCCAAATTAGATGTGATTTTTTTGTGTTGTGTCAAATATTTATAATGCTTCACAGTTGAGTCCACAACTAAATCTCCAAGTTTTATGACAGCTTCTTTTGCTAATTCAGTAAGACACTCCATTTCCTTTTACCTCAAACAAATGTGTATCTAAAAATTTGAACCACAAACTATCATTTCATTTAGTGAAAGACTATGATAAATGATTTCATATTTCATAGAATATTCATTTCAATTCATTAATTTATAGAATGATAGATCAATCATTTATTGAGTTTAATTTATCTTATCTCAGTACTTATTTATTTCTTTTTTCTACTTATCATTCAAGCTTTAATATCAATTTTAAATACTCATATAG
>NW_027339232.1:0-2875 GCF_000331145.2 Cicer arietinum | reverse complement strand
ATAAAAGAATCAATTTTATAAAATAATAAAAATATAGTGCTGAAACTGTAGTAAGTAAAATGAATTTTTTTATATTTAATATAATATATAGTAAATAATGTTGATTAACATTAAATGTAGTAAATAATTTTTAAAATATTGGATTTATAGAAATTATTACTAATAATGGGAGCACTATAATAACCATTCGACTATCTTTGAATTTAGTTTCTTGAGTTTACAAAATCAAATTTTTATCGTGAAACTAACACCTCATGGATTGTAGTAATTTTACATATTCCCTAATAATGTTGATTAATTTTAAAAACCAATGTGTAATTTCATATGTACTTTTCAGTATTTAATTGATTTTTATAAAAATATTCAAAACTTGATATAAACAACTTATAAGTTTGAGGAAGAAAACGCATAGTTTATTAAATATTAATTGTTTACAAATAAAATAATTTAACATATTTTTAATTTATAAAAAATATAATAATTTGCAATAATTAAATTTTTATTTTTAGAATCTCACATTTAACATAACTATTTTTATATAGTATTGCATATTTGAAAAACTTTTCGTATAAATAATATTGAACATAAGTTTTCAAAATTGTAGAGGTAATAAGTTACCAAAATGGTATGATTACTAATGATCACATTATAAATAGTTTATTAATCAAATTTTATAATCAAATTAAATTAAATATCTATTAAACAATATACTAATCTGCCAGGTTCATCATTCTAGTAAAAAGACTTAGCTTAATTGAAAATAATACTATAAATTAATTCTTTTTATCTTTGAAATTATATTTGTTTTTCTTTGGTTGTAAAGTTAATAAAAAAACAACATTTCTTCAATAAGTATTTGTTTTCTAGTTTTCAATTACTATAAATAATTATTTTTATCTTTGAAATTATATATTTTTTCCTTTGATTGTAAAGTTAATGACAAACACCTTTTCTTCAATAAATATTTGTTTTCTAGTTTTCAATTGTCATTTAAATTCAAATAAAGACTTTGACATGCCCGGCTTTCCGTTTTCATTAATAAAAATAATAAAAATTATAAAATTATATATATGATTTTTAAATAAAACAAGTCATGTATTAGATTATATAAATACTATACTATAAATATAGAGAATTGATAGTTTTATAAAGGGAATATTGTTTATGTGTAGCTTTTTTTATTCTAAATTGTGTCTTCATTTAATGTCTTTTGCTTTATTATTCATCACGCCGTCTTGGTTATGCTTTTTTATTTTTATCTGTTAAAAAAGAAAAAAACATCAGGTCGGATTTTATATGTTTGTTTTTTTTCTTTTCCTAATTTGAATAATCAATACAATTATGTCTTAAAACAATGAGAAATACATATGATCAACGATATCCAGAAATGGTATGGTTACTGATGACAGTTAAGTTTATTTCCAAATCAATTTTTATAAACAGATTTAATTAAGCAATATAGAAACAGATGTTATAAGCAATATAGTAATAATCTGCCATGTTAAGCATTCCAATGAAAAAGAATTAGCTTAAATGTAAATAATTTTATGAATTAGTTATTTTTACCTTTCAAATTATATTATTTTTTTTTTCCTTAGATTTTAAATTAAAGATACACTTTTTCTTTATTAAATATTTATTTTCAGTTTTTCTATTTTTATTTAAAATTTGAAACATTATAAAGAAAAATAACAGCCACATTCCTCAGGACACTATTATTATTCAATGAAACTTGTTCAATCACAAATACCATGAACCGAATCTTTATATATAGACTGAATATTTTAAAATTTTAGATAAATTCACATATTTTTATATTTAATTAATTTGTTACATTTTTTTTATCATTGTGAAATATTTTTTTTACATGTTAAACAGAACATTGCCATAAAAAATAAACTATAAAAAAGAAAGGCGTAAGAAAAATATTCCAACTTTAATTTTGACATTAATATTTTTTATTGTAAGATAATTCAATAACGCGTTTCAATAATATAAATCTTTTCCATAAAAAATATTTATTTTTGTTTTTATTTCAAAATAAGGTTATTAGAATGATTATGCACAGAAAAAGTGCATTGCATGAGAGCTAATATTAATAATTAGTAGTAGTAATACGATCTATATCTATGTATACTATACGATTAGAAATGATTTTATATTGAATGTTGTAATGTTGCTCATGATATATGTCTATTTTGAAGAACTTTTGGACAAAGGATGGTGATAAAATCAGGAAAGTGATCATTGTCTTAATCAAAGTTCTACTGAAATTGTTTCAAAGTCTAAAAAAATAAAATTACAAAATCTATATCGTAATAAGTGTTTATAATATATATTCCATGGTTGGTTCTCAAAATATGATTTAAGTGTTTATGGTCCCTCAAGTTTTTGTAAGTCTTCTTTATTTTAAGCTAGTTTTAATTTAGCTTACAGAAAAAGAAAAAAAATATTTTACACGGTTTTTATTTAAATAATTCTTAATTCAGTTACTAGAATTCCTTATAGCTATCAATATTTATTTTATAAAAAAATTAAAGAAATAAATTATTATAAATAACGGTGATATTAATGGTCATTTTTCATGTGTCCCACGTGAGATACTACATTAGTACGCTAATGTGGTCCTTTTAGGTCATTTTTTAGTGACATTATGTAACAGTTCAATATTTACCGTTATCAGCACGATTTATCACGCCCTTCTCGTCCCTTTTTCACTTTATGGAAATAGCGAAATTTTGTCTTATGTGAAAATCGAATCTCGTATCTAGGAGATAAGTACCACCGTTAGGGATGGGAATAGGCTAGGCCGTCTTGTTGAGACAAACTCTCTATTTTAAAGTTTTGATGAAAATAAACAAAGGTTAATTAAGAA
>NW_027339231.1:0-2864 GCF_000331145.2 Cicer arietinum | reverse complement strand
CAGGGAGTGGGAAGAACACTTGGGAGCAGCTCCACTTCAACCGCACCAGAGCCAAATGTTGCTCCTTGTATGCCACATGAATTATTATATTGGATCGGTGCTTTACATCTCTGATATGAAGCTGATTAGAATTCAAGACTGAAAAGTATTCTTTACATCACACGAAGGCGCAAACCGACTCACTAATACCTCCTTGTTCGGCCTTCAACTACGGTAAACAATCATCAACTCAGCAAGGTAAGGTATCACAAAATTACATTGTTTAGGGTTTAGTGAATTGGTTGATTCATTATTCGATTGAAACTATTAGTAATATATTTGTTTTACAACCTTCTAGAATATATGCAACGGCTCATACACCTTCCCCCGACAATTCCAAAAGAGAATTAGCCTCATCAACACAAAGTGGATGATCATAGCTAGGAAATAAAGCATGTGAAGAATTTTCATTATGTTGTTGTGAATGCTAAGGATAAGCTTGAGAATGCTGTGAAATTGTTGGAGTCTATTTTTGATGCTGAGAAAGCTAAGGTCCATCAAAGGACTCTTCTTATTTAGATTCATATGTTTGTTTTAATTACATTTTGTTAATTTTATTTTTTGATTTGATAGGGTATTTTTGTGTTGTTGAAAGTAATTGAATTTAGTTGGTGAATGCCTCATGTAATGTTTCTAATTAATTAACTGATTCAGTAAGCTAGTGGCTCAAATTACATAAATGCAAATTGCCAATAGGATTTAATTTATGTACTTGAGTCCTGCTTGTGCTAATTCATGGCTTAGTTTTGAAGGTAGAAAGTTATATAGTTATTATAAATTGTTTTCATTTTTTTTTTTAGTGTTTGTGAAGGATTAATTAAAGATCCTAGTCAGGCTTATATAACTTCTGTTATTTTTTTCTTTAAATTAGTTTCAACTGTGATTAAATATTTTTTTGATTTCATACTGCTCATTTTGGATTATAGCAATTCCAAAAGAGAGTTAGCCTCATAACCATAATTAAGCAATTAAAGACTAAGTTGAAATTTTCATAGAAATTTACGTAAATTTTCTTGGATTTTTCTTGGATATGAAGTTAGCTACGGATTTTCATACGAAAAGTATTTTGTGCAAAATTTCTTGTAGATTTACTTTTGGAATTACACTCAGAACACATTCATCGGAGTAGTACAAAATATATTTCTGCATAAAAAGTCGTAAGCGAATACCTTAAATTTATCAAACATCTACTGCAGAATTCAATTACGTTTCCCGCGGAAATATCTACATGTGAGGTACCTGCGGATTCAGAAATCCTTGGATAATAATTATCCATGAAGGTTTTACGTAGAGATCAATTTTCGCCGGTAAATCTTCAGATAACATGTTTTATGCGAATTTTTAGTTTAAATCTGCAGATAAAACGCTAATTTCTTATTTTATATTTGATTTTGTAGTAGGACTATAAAAATCATGGAAGTTATTCTTAATTTTGTCAATTTTATTGCAAGATCAAAAAACATAGAATAGAAAGAATTTGAAAGAAATAAGAATAACGAAAGAATAAAAGAAAATAATAAATATAAAAAAGTAAAGGATAGAGAAGAGAAGTTAAAAGAAATTAAAACATAAAAAGTTAAGAAAGTGAGTTGAAAAAACAATAAAAAATAATAAAATATGAAAAAAATAAAGAGTGAAAAGAAACGTAGAAAATAAAAAATACTTGATAAAAAATCGATAGATATTCTTAAAAAAATTATAATAATATTAATAAAAATATATTTAACCTCAATAAATATAAGTATAAAATTTTGAGACAGTGTTTTATTTTTAATTATTATATAAAAAAAATATTAGACATTTAGTTTTTATCACCCATTTTTTATTCTATAATATTAAAATACATATGAGACTTTGTTTGAATGTTAAAAAGAACGAAAGAGAATTAGAAGTTAATTGTGGCGGTAAGGGGAGAAAATATTTTTAAATTTTTAAATTTATTTAATTTTTTAAGAGATGATGAGAGGGAATCAAATCACACTTATAATTGATTTTGTTATTTTGAAGGGATTTGGAGGGAAAAAAAAGAATGGTAATTAAAAACAACTTATAATATCTTCAAATAAAAATAAAACAATTAAAAAGTTCATTTTTCATCTTCTATACTAAAAATATCTTCACTTCCCCTCTCTCCCTTAGCCCCGTTAAGAAAAAAAAAATGTAGCAAAAGAAAATTGCTAAAAGAAAAATGGAACAATGGGAGGTATATTCATTTTCATTTGAAGAGAAAAATCTACGCTTAGATCATTAGTTTGTCAAGTATTTATTTTTAGAGGAATTCCACTAATGCCAGCTTAACCACCTTTTTGACAATTGTAGTACTTGGATTGTATTTAAGACATTTTCTTTTCACCATTATTATTATTATAACAACTCTAGTTTTCTCCAATAATCTCAAATTCCTAATCATTCAAAAAACCAAAAAGATCAATTGAGAGAATTCCCCCTTAACCATACGCAACTTTAAAAATATTAAGTTCATCAATTAAATTGGTTAATTATGTCTGAAACAACAGCTGTTAGCAATTATTACCCATTAATTTCTGCACTAATCGCTTTCGCCTTGGCTCAAACCATAAAAGTATTCACCGTTTGGTATAATGAAAAAAGATGGGATATAATGCAGTTAGTTGGATCAGGTGGAATGCCATCTTCACATTCAGCTACGGTTACTGCTCTTGCTACAGCCGTTGGATTTCATCAAGGATTTGGAGGATCAATATTTGCAATTGCATTTGTTCTGGCTTGCATTGTTATGTATGATGCTACTGGTGTAAGATTACAAGCAGGACGACAAGCAGAAATATTGAACCAAATAATAGTTG
>NW_027339230.1:0-2849 GCF_000331145.2 Cicer arietinum | reverse complement strand
AACATCTTTCTATTACACGAGAGAATAAAACTACTTATAGGATAATTCTTTAGGGATTAAAAAATATTTTTTTGCAGGGACTAAAAACAAATTTTGAAATCTTATAAAAGAGTAAAAATTCTTCCCTTCTACCAGATGCAAATTTTGAAATTTTGAAATCTTGTAAAAAATTTTAATCGGTATAAAATTGTATTAAAGTGAGTGTCCCTACTATGAAAGATATGTATCCGAAAATATTTTCACTAGCTTCCTGGTAGATGAGTTTATTGATACACAACTTTTTATTCTTTTTAACCTTTTGTATTGAAAAACTTTAAAAAAGATTTTCGATAGACACCTTTTTAATCTTTTGTACCAGAAAACATTAAAAAAGATTTCTGATAGACACCTTTTTAACATTCTATACCAGAAAAATTTAAAAAAGTTTTCTAATAGACTCCTTTTTAACCTTCTGTATCGGAAATCTTATAAAAAAATTTCCAATAATTTTCAGAAATCTTTTTCGTACCAAAAATCTTGAATTATTTGGTAGTTGATAAAATTGTTAAAAATAAATCAAGGATATATTTAACATTTTTAAAAATTTGTGGAGATATAGGTAGAAATATGAAAGTATTGAGTAAAATTTTCATATTTTTATTCTTGGGAAAAACATTACCCAGAACTACCTTGTGCTTTTAAAACCCTATAGTGAAACCAAGCCCATTATCCAAAATCATATGCGCACTCCAATAATTTTTCTTCTATGTTGGACATCTCAATTGTACTTCCCTTATCAATTAAGTGAGGAATGTACCGTGCACACCACCCATTTTACCTCCCACCCCCCCAAATTTTTTTATTGATCAATCTACCCTTTTTTATCTTATATAAAATTCCTCAAAAAATTTACCACACTCTTTTTTCACCCCCACTTTCGAAAGTTATCCCAAAAGATTTTACTATTCGAAAATTTCAAACTTTCGAAATAATCCGAGGTGAGTTTTAATCAATATTTTCGAAACTTTTGTTAAAAAACCAAATATTCGAAATGCAATTTTTCCAAAAAAAAAAAAAAACTTTCGAAACTTTGGTTGAAGATGAAAGTTTCGAAGCTTTGGTTGCATGCATCTCAAAGTTTCGAAACTTGTTTTTTTGTAACTTTCAAAATGTTACGTTTCAAAACTTTCGTATTGCTCGAAACATTCGAAAGTTTGTACTTCAAAACTTTCATATTCAACAAAAGTTTCGAAAATTACCTTACTTTTTCACTTCGGATGTTTGAAAGATTCGAATTTTTGGTAGGGTGGGAGGATCGAATATTTCAGAATTTCGAAGAAATGAGTGAAAAAAGAAAAGTGTTTTTTTTAGGGTTTTATAGATGAAATAAGGGGCAATATGGTCTTTTCCTTATGGTTGGGGGTGAGAAGTAAAAGAGGGGGGTGCATAGTAAATTTCTCCAATTAAGTTCTTCAACTCATGGCCCAATTCCTTTTTGTGTCAGTATACCACATACTAATGTTATTGGTCATTTGGACACCTTTCTCCTCCCAAATGTCTAAAACCTCCCTTTATGACCATCTATAAGGGTTACATTTTTCATGTTGAATCTTTCCCACATACCTCAATTATTCCATTTTCAAAAAATACCACCAAAATCGAAATATATACTAAAAAAAATCATTCATGACCTACTATAAAAATAATTAACAAAACAACAATCAATATTCTCCATGATGTTCTTTTTTGTTCTTCGATATCTACAATATGATCAAATAACCAGTCTATACATGATTTTAGACTTTAGTTTGTGTATTTAGGGTTATAATCTTTAAATTTTATATGGGATTAAAATTATTGAAATTTATAAAAATTTAATTTTTTTTATAAATATTTTTGTTCAATTTGACAAGAAAATATTTGTAGGTGAATCTTATATGTGTTTCTGTGATATACCTTATGTTTGTTATTTCCAATCGAGAAAAGACTATGATCTTCAATAACTTTTCAACTCAATTTTTTTCACATCCAAATTCACACTTAGAAAAATATTGAACATAAACAAATTTCACCAAATAAGAAATCTATGGATTATTATTAACTTTAATGCATGTAATCATGCTATAATGTAAAACTTTTAGAAAATTTTGCAAAAGCAATTGCAATTACATCAACACATTTATTTGTATTCATTAACTTTATCGAAATTCCGAACACTATTGCAACGACACTCAAATTGTTTTTTGTGAAGGATTTAATTATAATCGTAAATATTGTTGTTATTTTTTATTCTCTCTGACTTGAATATAAGTAAAAAAAAATAGTAATTGATCTTATATTACGTTTGTTCTTTATTATAAGACTCATTTTTGAGAATTTTATGTCTTTAAATATAAGACTTTTTTAAAAAAAATTCACATGCAATGATCATTTATTATGTTAAAATCCTTTTGCTAATCAAGCACAGAAAAAAAAATATTTCTCTTATAAAATCCATAATTGTAAGGGTAGTCATGGAAAATAAACATATATTTTTATCAAATTTAATGCTTCAACAACTTTTATTAATATATGTGAATTGTATAAGTGAGTCTTACGATAAATGACATATAAAGTATTGAAGTTAGGAAGATTTATTTTTGGTTTGACTATGCAATGTAACGCCATTCATTTGTATTTTAAAAAATAAATATGACCATTTAATACTATGGAATATTTTTTCATAAAATAAGTGATTCTTTTTGCACCATGTTTTGTAGCTAAAAAATGTTAAGAGTAAAAAAAAAAGTTTAAATAACTTTATAGTTCTTATAAAATTTTAAAATTTTGATTTTAGTTTTCGTTAAAAAATTATATTTTTAGTCCTTACA
>NW_027339229.1:0-2842 GCF_000331145.2 Cicer arietinum | reverse complement strand
TTCCAACATTCCAAATTTATTTGATTGAAAAAGTGTATGGACTTAATTTCAGCGATTTTTTTTTAATATACGTAATTAAAATTTTAAGATGCATTTTTTTGTAAAAATTATGCAATTTTTTTAACATAAAAATGTAAGCAATTAAAAGTATAAAAACCCAAATTATAGATTGATAAAATCATATAGACTTGTATTTATAATTAACAAGAATTGTTAAACTAAAAATTAAGAAATACAATCCCTTTGACAGTTATTCAATAATGAAAGTTGATTCAAGTTACGTCAAAGTTTTTTTTGAAGACAAAATGAATTTAATATGGAAAACACTCCAATAATAAGAGATGCTAATTAGGGAGATGCAAAAACCAGATACAAAATAAGTTTGGACTATAAACTTTATATAATTCATCCTATAAGGGCGTGGGTACAACTTCAACTATCAACGTGAAGATCTCTTTGGTTACTTTTTTCAGCACTTTTTAGCATTGAGGTATGCTTTGACCCAAATGAATTTTCAGAACCTAACACATTTAAACCTTGTTTTACAACAACAACATTCAAGTCTTATCCAAGTAAGTAGGGTCGAATACATTGATCAAATGACCCTATAACATTCTACCATATAACATGTTTTTCCAGCTGATTAATCTTTAGATATTTCCTAGCTAATAGTATCTCTTATAATTTTTCTAGATCTTCCCCACCTTTAGAGTTTTGACTATCCTTCATTTGATCTACTCTCGTTCTTACAAAATCTACATATCACCTATTTACATGCCCCACCCCACCCTAGCCGAATTTCCACCATGTTTTCTACTACAACTACTACCTCAACTCTCTCTAATGTTATTATTTGTAATCATATGTCTAGTTTTTTCACGTATGAGTGCAACATTGGTATCTTTGATACACTATTGTGTGGATATGTAGATGAAACGATAAAAAAACTTACATACTGACTGCAAGTTTTAGGCTCGAAATCAAGACATGGTATCTAGTCTTATAATATCGACAATTGCTACACTTGTTTTAACTTCATATTAATTTATTAACGCCCAACAATTTGTCCCATATAACATTGACAATCGTATGATTGTACGGTAAAAATTTTCCTTCAGTTTGAGCAGTATTTTTTTAATATAAAAAAAAAAATATTTAATGCTTATCCAAAAGGATATTTTAATATGTACTTCATACGGTTCGAAATAAGTGTCGTTCTAGATTGCAAAAATATGCATTAATCAATATTTCTCATTTTCATTGGTTGTATTCTTATCAAATGTTACTATTGCAGTTCTTCTACCGAATGTGGAACCAAAGCAACAAGACTTATTAGATTCAAAGGTATATGTAATTAAGTTTTAACCATGTAGACACAATAATATTAATTCATTCATAATTACTTCATTATATATTATATATTAATCAACATAAACTTTGTTAATGTCTAGATTCAAGATGTAGCTACGACAAAACCATATGACTCTCTATTGAAACTTTTAAAATCTACAAGCTTTCCAAACCGAGCATCATTTCCTCCTGACTTTTTATTTGGTGCCGGATCCTCTGCCCTTCAGGTACATTATAAAAAAAATAACATATATAAACGATCTTGTAAAAAATATCTCCACCCACATATATACATATATAAGAAAATAACATATATAAACGATCTTCTCAAAAATATCTCCACCCACATATATACATATATAAGATTAGGATCAAAGTTCATACTTCATATTATGACAACTCCGATAATTTTCAAATAAACATTCATATTATAAAATCCACCGTTGCATTGAAAACTACAAATTATTTATTATGTCAACGAGATGTATCAAAATTATTTTGTTTATTCACTACGTGAAAAATAGAATTTTACAGTGTTTTTTCAACAACAAAAAAAAACGCTGTAGAATCGAGCACTGTAAAAGGATACAACAACGCTTTTTAAAATTAAAAAGCGCTATAAAAAATGTAGATATATTGCGCGCTTGTTATGCACCTTTTACAACGCTTATTTTATATAGTACTATAAAATCATATATAAGACGTTAATTTTGAATTATATAAAAGATATATTAAATAATTTTATATTTAAATAAAATTCTATACGCATGGTTTATGTGATAATATCTTTCAATCTAACTGTAAATTTTGTAATACAAGTATGCATTAAAGAATTATTAAAGGTTTCATAAATGAAAATTGACACCACAGTGTCAAACTTTATATTAGCGCACCTATGATAATTTTTTATTGCACATCCATTTTACAAAATCTACTGATGGATTGAAAACTATATTCACATATATCATGCCTATAAAATATGATATTATTCTAAAATACTTTGATATGTCAATGAGATATATCAAAATTAACTTATTTATTAAAAGTTCAATTCATATTATTTTAATTTTGATATATCTTGTTGACATATCAAATGATTACGTCAAATTTTATAGACATGATCTATCATATAATAGCTTTTAATCAAACAATGAATTTTGATCAAACAATGGATTTTGTAATACGAATATGAGATAAAAAATTATCGGATGAGTCATATATTAAATTTGACACTGTAGTGTCAATTGATCATATATATATATATATATATATATATATATATATATATATTATCATACAATTATACTATATGTTAATTTATTACTAACATGTTTTTGGTAAATTTAGATTGAAGGAGCAGGTCATGAAGGAGGAAGAGGACTTGGTTTATGGGACGATATAGTTAAACATCACAAAGGTTTGAAATATATACTTGCACTTGAAAAAAATTAAAATACCGGAGAAATTAAGTTGATATCTTTTTTTTTTTTTT
>NW_027339228.1:0-2831 GCF_000331145.2 Cicer arietinum | reverse complement strand
CTTATTAAATTAGATACTACTTGATAGTTGAGAGAGCCATCAATATGGGCCAAGCCTACTCCAGTGGATCCTAGCTGACATGGATCAGGGCTATAGTACGCTTGAAGCAGTAGGGGGCTACTTTCGATGGTTGCTCATCAGCCTCGTGTTTGCCCACCTGCCCCCCCAATACAATACCGGAAGTTAGAATCTGGTAGTTTATTTTACACTACCGAAAGCTAGGATCCGGTAAAAAGGCAAAAAAATGAGCAAACATTTGGGGATGGATGAGCAATCACGCTACTTTCACAGTTTCACACCCAAATTGTTAAAAACCCACACATATTTCTGGAAGTGTACTTTCGGACAGCTTAATTTGTCTGGAAGTGTACTTTCAGACGACACAACGAGTTTTTTTCTGAAAGTTTACATTTGAAGTCCTGTTGGGATGGAGAAAGTTTCTCCCCGGCCTTTCCTCTAATGAGAATCTATTATCTAACCCACATGACTTTATTTGCTTTTCATCTGGACCAATGTAGCCTTCAAACCCACTAAGCATACCCATGGTTATGGTTCGTTCTACTGCTAGAAATATCAAGGAAAATGTCGGTAATGTTTGAGAAAATTTTGGAACTGACCCATAATTGATCTTTCCCTGAAGATATTTGAGAAAAACTTTAATCTATTCCTGTCCAAATAATAATAATTTTACAGAGTTTTGATAACTTTCCATTGTCTCAATGCAGGTTTGTGAAGGGATTCGAGAATTACTTGAATTTCCAGCTGAAAAACCCGCACCAGAACGGATATTTTGATATTTACAGAGTACACATCTAATTGCTTATGTTAGTATTTTTCACCACAATTGCGAAGAAGAAATGTAGTTATGTCTTAAAAAACTGGGATGGATATTTATCCATTATGAATGAAATTTTGCATCTCTTATTTTGCGTACTAATTAATATTTGTGCAGGATTGTTTAGTAGTTCATGTATCTTGTAACGAATATGCAAATACACTAACAGAAACATTAACAAAAACCCAAGTCTTTACTTCTATGATTATCTATAGTTGAAATTTGAATTGAAATTTCTGCTAATTTGTTTATTTATAAAACAAAGATGCCGATGATATTTTGCCTTGCCCCTAATAATTATTATACTAAAATTAAAATATATGAATAAATATATTTTTGTTAAATAAAAATCAATGAATGATTTTCGTTTAGTGGGATGTAGACTTAGACTTTATTTTTGAATATTGGTCAAAGCACGGTGTCTTGAATAGAATTATTTCTGGGGAAGGAAATATGTGAAAATAAAAGTGTACTATTTATTAACAGTATTATGTTATAAGAGCTTCTTCAATGCAAGAAAATTAAGAACACAAAATAGGCGGATCATACCTTACCATATATGGATAAGCACACTTCACTCAAATAAAACGAAGATGAAAAGTAACGTTTCCAACAAAAAAGTGATAATTGCATGAGATAAACACAATAACGTTAAGAATACTGCAAGATCATGTTCTATTGTAATTAGTTCTTTCAAGTGGTACATACTTTAACATAAAAACTCATTATATTTAAGATTCATATCATCCTATATGCATTGAAAATGCTCTAAAATCAACCATATAATACTTCCTCTGGTTCATATATAAACAAAAAAAAAGTTATTTCAACTTTTTTTATAAAGAAAAGTAGTTAATATCGTTCAAATTTCTCAATATTAAAAAAGTAATTGCATTATCTAAATTTTCCGTGTAATGAGAACTTGTTTCATGGAAATAAAATACAAATTATCAAAGGATATTTTAAAATAATTAAAATGTGATTTTAGTATTTACAATTATAATATTTTTATTTAGTTCTTGTAAGTTTTTTTCGGATTTAGTTCTTACAAATTAAAAAACCATTGTTTTAATCAAGTAATTGGATTAAAGTAGTTAATGAACTTCAGTTAATGGTGAATTATTCAGGAGAACTCGAGTTCGAATTCTGACTAAAACAATTCTTGATCATATTTTATTTACCTTTGAATCCAACTCTTAATTATTAGAGTCTCATTCTATTGAGTATGAGACGGTTAAAATAAAAATGAAATTGTTGCTTTTAGCCACTAGTATCATATGCGGCTCAATAAAATTATGTCACATGACCTAATAAACTGATGACAAGGATTAAAAACAATAATAAAACATTTATAAGACTAAAATAAAAAGTCATATAATTACGAATATTAAAATTATATTTAAATTTTTTAAAAATAATAACATTAAATATGATATAATTATTTTTTTTATTTTAATAATAAAATATGATATTTTTGTTGTTGATATTTAGAATGGAAGGGAGTAATATGTAATAAATTGTGTTGGCTTGCAACATGATTTTTGATGTGATGTTTAAATATTTGATATGTAGAAGAAAAGCAATAAAGTATAAAAGATACCAAGTGAATCGAATATACAGTAGAATCTATGATTCAAGACAACAACTCAACAAGAAGTCCCAACTCAGACTACCTACCTACCCATCACATGATTGTGCTAACGTAAATTATGGAAAGGCTTCATTATGCATTCATTGAATTGTTCACCTTCAACACAAATTACTCTCTTTTGTCTCATAACCATAAGTGTGATTTTAATTAGATAAATTGTTTCCAAGTAGATGTGATTTTCAATTTTTAAGATAAATTTAATTTTTTATTATATAATTCAATTATTATTAAACATATATTTTTTAAATATTAATTATATTTTATATTTAAGATGATAGGAAAATCACCCATAGTTATTAACAATGATTTTTTATTTTATAAAGAAAAATATTTGTATTATTTCTG
>NW_027339227.1:0-2820 GCF_000331145.2 Cicer arietinum | reverse complement strand
GTCGTTTCGCCGGAGTAGACATGCGCATCCGCGTCAAAGGAGGTGGTCACACTTCTCAGATTTATGCCATCAGGCAGAGTATCGCGAAGGCACTTGTTGCTTACTACCAGAAGTATGTCGATGAACAGAGCAAGAAGGAGATCAAGGATATCCTTGTGCGTTACGATCGTACCTTGCTTGTTGCTGATCCTAGGCGCTGTGAGCCTAAGAAGTTCGGTGGTCGTGGTGCTCGTGCTAGGTTCCAGAAGTCATACCGTTGAAATCGTTTATTTGGAAGGGACGAAGAAAGAAAAACGAGGTGTTTTTTGGTTGTTTATTTTAGCTTTCGGTTCATGTTTTATGCTGTGGAAAACTTTTTCTTTTAATTCGTAGAATTATTATCGATTGAATTGTTGTTTTAGTTGAACTTGTTATTTAGGGTTTGTATGCGATTTTGCAAGATTCACATAAATTATGTTTTAGTTTTGAAATTCTGCTTATGCTTGGTATTTTGTGTATGCTTTTTTTTATGTTGATGTTGGAATCCGTTGCACGTATTTAACGCCTCTTGAATTGAAATATGCTTACGAGAGTAAAGTGATACCGAAGTTTAAAATTGGGATGTTTTAGAGCTGTGAATTATAATTGTTGCAGTGCAATGATCTTACTTGCTTGCATACATTTCATATTTGATTCTCTTTCCTTGATGTGTTTTCATTCCCTTTACCAATGTTATTTGGTACTAATGAAGTTGTTAACGCTATTCAAGTTGGTTTATATTCCCAACATTTGCAACTATTATTTGTTTTTGTTGAATTTCAACTAGAATTTGTTGAAAAGGAAGTTTCAATTGTTTTTTTAAGGGTTACTGAGTATTTTGAATCAAATGCTTAAGTTTTCAAAAGTTAAAATTCTCGTGTTAGGAATTATTGTTTATAAGCTGTGGAGTGTTCACTTTTTCATAAGTTAGTAATTAAATTATAGAGTCCTTTATCTGAACCTTGGTTTTCATCTGTGTTTTTAGTTTGTAGGGATGCAATTGGGGTTTCTATGAGAACGAGGGTGAGTATAGTATGTATATGTAGGAATGTTGACGAGTTAAGTATTTTTGTTTGTGGCATGTATCATTTGCAAACCATCACTTGCTGCATAATAATTTAATTACTCTGCTTCCCACCCCTTAAACAGCCAGTCAATTTTTTACCTCCTCGTGTATTGTTATATCTGCAACACAAAACATTGTTTACGGTCAATAAATTCGTTTTCTCCAATCATTTTGGTGTCAATGTGTCATAGTTGTATCTTGTGTTTGTGTCATAATCATTTTACTAAGGTTTTCAAAAATCATGTTTAAGATAAATTTGTTAGAGGGTATGATACACCGGAAATGTTTTGGCATTGAAACTATTTTGAAGGTTTGATGCTTCATTGAAACTATTTTCAAGGTTTGGTGCTGCTTTTTACTTGGAATTCGCATAAACTTTACGAAGTCTTCAATTGGCATTGTTGCATAATAACAATTGAGCATGTAACTGTTAACATTGAAATGTGTTTCAAATACGTTTAAGTTGAAGTGGATAGTTAAATAGTAATTCCTTGAAATATTTACAGTAAACATGGTCAAAAATCCCAAGTATGAAGGTCTAATGACACATCAAGTTCAATTCACCGTGTGCAAATGCGAGGGTCTTTATGACAATTTTGCAGACTTGTTTTGAAATTCATTACTTTAAAGTTCTATAAATTTCACGCTGTCATTGCTGAGTGTGTTTGGATTTTGAGTATTCATCGATTGGTGACACTGCAAGTTAAAGGGCTACTCTTTTGAAATATATGTCGTGCCACAAGTTCATTGACAAGTAACCGCAATTACTATTAATTTAATTTTTTATAAACTGCTTAATCATGATAGAATAAGTAAAAATCATGTCAATGAAATTGAGGAACAATATAAGCATAGCAGTGCTTGTTTGTTATTTTTTTGGCTTAACACAGTCTTTGCAAACACAAGCATAGAATAAGTAATAATGAAGAATAATCTTTGTTATTTTTTTGGCTTAACACAGTCTTTGCAAACACAAGCACGTTCCATATATATGTATATATATATCAGCGCGTTTAATCTGAAATACCACCACAAAAGCAATGTATATATACAAGTACACCAGCAGTATCTACAAGAGAAAATCTCACACGTTGGCCTCCGATCCAAACCTCAATAATCAAAGAAGCCATTGCAAGCTAAAAACACCAAATAAACTTCCTTTCGAATACCACTCTTGAGGGGAGGTTTTATGTCCATTCTTAATCATGCTATCCCTAATAGCTTAGTTCCTTTACTCTTCTTTTGTCTTGACAACAGCCGCCTCAGAAATTCAAAGCCGCTGTGTTTTTTTCTCGGCACAATTGACAGATATCCTGTGGCCTTGCTTCTATCATTTTTCTCTGAGGTCATAGGTATTTCTGGTGCATTATCCATGACGAGAGGAGTTTGCAGAGCAGTTTCTGTTTCTGGTTGAAGAAGGGACGGTCTCTGTGCATCTTCAATACTTTTGCTTTCTTCGTTTTGGACAGACGTATGTATCTCTTCTTTAGCATCATCCTCAGCTAGCATATGGGTGCGCAGCGAGGATCGTTTTTTGATCAAGTTCTTCTTCTGAGATGGATTAACCATATAACTATTTGTGGAGACAACCTTATCAAGAAGTGCTGTTTCACTAGATGAAGCAAGTGCCTTGAGTTGTTTCCCAAGATTGACAATTGTTTCTTGGCACTCTGCTAACTTTGATGAAGCTGTTGTGATCTCCCAGCCCTGATTTGATTTTTTCATTGACATTTTTA
>NW_027339226.1:0-2814 GCF_000331145.2 Cicer arietinum | reverse complement strand
AGTTAGTTCCAGGTAAGAGGAAAGCCCCCATTAGAGGGAAATCCCAGTCAGAGAAAAGTCCTCATAAGAGGGAAGTCTCGGTTATAGGAAAATCCATGTTAGAAGGAAGTATTAGTCAGAGGAAAGTCCTTGTAGAGGAAAGTCTTGGTCAAAAAGAAGTCTTAGTTAGAGGAAAGTCTCGGTCAGACGAAATTCCAGACAAAAGGAAGTCTTAGTCTGGGGAAGTTCCAGACAGATGGAAGTTCCAATCGAAGGGAAGTTCAGTTAGAGGGAGGTTTTGGTAGGAAGGACCCAATTGGAGGGAATTCTAATTGGAAGGAATTCTAATTAGAGGGAGTTCAAGTTAGAACCAAAATTAGGTGTTCATAAGGAAGTTTCAACATAATCGAATTACGATATTTAGAGAAAAGTTTCAGGAAAAAAAGAATTAGAATATTCATAGACCAGATACAACAGTTAACACTAGAAAATCCACAAATATTCAACACTCAATATTTCAATTAAATAGCAAACCAGAATTAACAAACCATACATACAAACTGAATGAATTGTTGAAAAATTGAATAGAAGTGCCAATAATACCTACGTACAAAACCTTACAATTTCCCTCATTCTCAATTTCAAAACCCCCATCCTTTAAAAACCATAGAAATGAAATCTTTAACAAAAAAAGGATGTTGAAATCAACCCAAGAACCCACATGCAACATGAAAAATTAGTTATACTAAAAAAAGAACTCACATTCTTTGACAACGAAGAATTCCTCCTAGCTCCTATTACTTTTGCCTCTATTTAGATGTATTCAAGATGAAATTCTCAATTTTGATTTTTATCTTCTTTATGAAGGTGCGAAAACACGAGAAGGGGGAGGGGGTGAATTGTGTTTTCCCTTGTTAAAGTTTTTTTTTCAAAAATAGATTTGGTGATACTTAAAACGGATAAAATAGAACAGAGGGAACAAAGAGAATCACACAATGATTTATATTAGTTCACTTCCAACATCATAGCTACATCCAATCCCTTCAACTAGCAATAGGTATTCACTAATTCAAACCTGAATTACAACATTTGACCCTACAAGTTAGTCTTCTCAACTTCTAGCTGGAACCTACATGTCGTTGAGGAACTTGCAACACCTTGACCCTACATGTTAAGTCTTATCAACATCCAACTTGAACCTATAAACAAATTGAAAATGAGTTATGCTTAACTCTCTTTGAAGATAATGTTTACAAATAAATCACAAACTTGCTACAAAGCACTTAGTAATAACAATATGAAAGAGTGCCTTACGTGAAACTAGAACCTTTGATTGACAGCGTTTGTGCGTTTGTTGTTTTTAGGGTTCATGTATTCTTTCTTCATAATTGGTACCCTTTATATCCATGAATTAGGGTTTCTATTATGTCCCAAAAAAACTTTGAACGGATTTTCTTACAACATGGTCAACAAAGATCTTCACCGTGAATGGAATATGATTGATACGATTTGGGAATATGACCGTTGAGACTTGATTATTTCCAAATCGAGTATTTGGCCAAATATTCTAGATTGATCATGTGCGAACATTGTCCAAATTGCGCTTGACAATAATTCTCCTTGAATCTTCCTTTAGACGTATGTTAAAGTAGATGAAACAAATCAAAATCTATTCTTGGAACTTAACAATCATGATGCAACTCAGTCTTCATCAGTGTGTTGACTTTCCATCGAAGTCATTGACTTTTCTTTATTAGAACATATATCAGAACATAACTTGATCATCATAGTCAGATGTTGTGTTGCTTAGTCTAGATAGCTATAGGCAAAGGCATGATTATGACTTAGAATTAGCGGCATGGGCAACATCACATTGTTGCAACCTCAGAGGCAACGTCTTGGAGAATGTGTTGTATTCCTTAGAGCGAGCATGCAGAAGCTTTAGATGCAACTTGAAGTAGGCGCTTCAGAGGCATGTTTCAGTGTTTAATGGCAGACACGTATAATTTTCAAAGGTGTGCTTCAAAGACACACTAGGCAGAAGCTTTACATGCAGAGGTGTGCACAACATCACATGCATAAATCTGAGTCTAAATGCGCTTGACTTTGTTTGGCATTGCTTCCTCTGATATCTTTGTTTCCTCTGATATCTTCATTTCCTCTAATAACATTGTTTCCTCTAATATCTTCACTTCCTCTAATATTGTTTCCTCTGATTCCATTTCCTCTAATATAGTTTCGTCTAATTTCTTGTTCTATTTTTTGCACACCTATTTCAAAAATTAGTGCATTAAATTGTTCCTACAAAATACCTTTGTTATACTTAAAACAAGATAAGAATTTGTTCTTCAGACCATCTTAGTTCTAACACTATTGGTGGTTCTTTAGGGTGCAGATGATACTAAAGATGA
The DNA here is from genome assembly GCF_000331145.2 of Cicer arietinum. NCBI lineage: Eukaryota > Viridiplantae > Streptophyta > Magnoliopsida > Fabales > Fabaceae > Cicer > Cicer arietinum. Next base: position 424 of record NW_027339226.1, on the reverse strand, counting down.
AGGAAAAACATGAGTGAGGTCATATTGAAGAGAAAGAAACTCTAATGCTTGCTACCATGGTAGGAAGTTTTGTGAGGTACGGAGAAGGAGAGGGAGGCGGATGGTGAACAGTAATAGAATGAGAGATTAAGTATTACTGTTGAAGGTTTGGTATTTTAGTTTCTTGATTTAGGACATGCAATGGGTTGAAGATAAATGAGCTTTTGGTTCCTCAACGTTTAGGAAAAAAATAAAAGAACGCATAAGAAAGAAGGGGGAAATGTGTGGTAGGGGAGAATGAAAGAGTTGGGATGGTGGTGAAGGAAGAAGAGGAAATCTAAATGTGTGTGATGTGTAAATGAAAGGGAAAAGAGAAGAGTACTATACATACATCCTTTAAAACTTGTCCTTGATAATACTATCACTCTTCTACCCCAATTCTAGA
>NW_027339225.1:0-2802 GCF_000331145.2 Cicer arietinum | reverse complement strand
ATAAACTCATATTTTCATACTTTATTTGATATTATTATGAATAAAGGACTAAATCGGAAAAAATAAAAAGATAAATGACTAAAACGTTACCTGAAATTAAGTTAAAAGACTACATATGTAATTTAGCCTATATAAATCAAGTGGGAGAATGTGGGTTATTTTCCCCTAAAATTGTTCCCTTGCCATTTACATAGTTTTTTTGGTTTTTACATCATCCGTGATATAAAAAAAATATAAATACAATCCAATCATTTGTTCGGTTCGTTAAACCCATAATCTCGTTTAGAAAAATTGACACCCTCAAATTAAGACTTTGATTGTTTAGAAGAGTCTAACATATTCAAACAACTTGCAATGTTTGGAGGTATTACTCTAATTCTTTCGTTTCTGTATAGACAGATAATTTTGTTTTTGCTAATAGAATTTTGTATCTTGTTTAATTGGAATTTTAACAAATCTATTCCTTCATTTTCATTTTAGATCTCATTAAATTATTTAAAATCTATTAAGTTGGTATCTGACTAATATTCTCTCCTATTTTTATAACAATTGAAGAATTAAATTAATTAACAATAATTTAAAGACGAAGTCGGAGATAATTATAGTTTAGAAAAGAAACTAAATTGTATCTTTTATTCGTTTCAATATGGCTCCACGTCAATTAATGATTTATAAGGCTTTACTTTTGGTTCACATTTATCACATTAACCAATAGTAAAGTGGGAATAATGTGTATTCCCTACAAATCTTCAAGAGTATATTAATTGGTCGGTCACTTTTCCTTCGGTGTTTTCACACAGTGACTTTCAGGCAAAGTGAAGACAAAAAATTGGGAGGTTATTATTGAGGCAAAAATAGAAGTATTGGTTAGTTTGCGTTGCTGGAAAGAAAAGTATATTGATGGCATTTGATTTGAGGATCACATATTCACATTGGTCAAGGAAGTCCTCTTCTTTTATTGAGCGACAATAAAATATTAGTAGTACACATTTGTTTATGCTTTCAAATCTTTATTGGGCTTTTAGCTTACTAGGTAGCCACCGTTTTTACTCTATTAATCGATAGATCTGCACGTGTACTCATAACACGTTATTTAAGGTCTATTTCATTCGGTAGAAGAGATTTTGAGAAAGTTACCTCTCATCTCTTCTTAAAAATTAAATTAAATACAAAAACTTAAAAATATTATTTATTTATTTTTATTTATTTCTAATCAAACACACTCTTATCTGTCTCTTAATATTATTATAACTCAATTTAATTTTTTTTGGATTTTATTTACGAGAAACACTCTTTTGAGCACTAATGTAAATAATATTTGAACAAACTCACACAAATAAATAACGATAAAAACAAGAGAATAAAATTATGTGTATTTTTTTAAATTATAGGCGTAAATGTATTTTTAACCCTCTATCTTGCTTAGAATTTACATTTAGTCTTCATATTTCTACAACTGAGTTTTTTATCATTTTCATTTTTTATGATGTTGCATGCTTAATCATGATATGACAACAATGTGATATAACTGAATTGAATTCAGGTCATTAATTAATATCTATTTTCTTTTTTTTTTTACTCGACAAAGCTTCACGAGAACCTTTGTGAGTACAACATAAGTAAATGTTTATGAAGAAAAATAGAATAACGTTGAACACAATTCTATTTTATCCAATTCAGTTGTGCCACATTACTACCATATCGTTAATCAACATACCAAATCTGTAAAAATATAGGGGGATCAACCTTGCTACATGGACAAAAGTTTTAGTGTAATCAATATCTTCTTGTTGTCTGCTTCCTTGAGCTACAAGTCTAGCCTTGCTTCTAACCACTTCACATTTCTCATTCAGTTTATTTCAGAAAACTCATTTGGTTCGAATTGACTTCTTTCTTTAGGCTTGGGGATAAAATCCCATACACCATTTCGTTTGAATAGATTCAACTCTTCTTTCATGGTCATTATCCATCCATCATCTAATAGAGCTTCGTCTATAGTTCTAGGTTCAATTTCATATAATAGTCCAAACATAGATGTTTCTTTAAATGTGGATCTAGTTTTCAGATGATCATTTGCACTTTTTATGATCAGAGACTCTGGATGAAAAGATTTGTATTTCCATCTAGGTTTGGAATCTTGATGATCTTAATTTGTTGGAGGTTCATTAATGCTTGGTCTTGAGTTATCAAGCATATATTCTAATTCATTAGAAGTTGGTTTTGTTGGTTCCTCTAATATATGTAGATCTGAAAAATATACATCTAGTTTTGACTTTGTATGGTCAAATTTTTTGTCATCAAACTTGACATGGATTGATTCCTCAACAATTAGTGTTTCTTTGTTCAATACTCTATATTAGACCTTTCAGATTATCCAAAAATGTACACTTTTGAGATCATGAATCAAATTTTCTAAGATACTCTTTGGTATTCAAAATATAACATATGCAACGACATTGACGAAAGTACGAAAGTATGAAATCTTTACAAATTGACAAAGTTTACTATGTCACAAAAAAAGGTAATAGTACTTGCTTCAAACTTAACATATTCATGGACCTTAATACATGATTCTTATACTGAAGTTTTTGATTGATTAGGTGGATAACAAGATTCCTGCGGTAACAAAGAAAAAGGATTGCATCCATAAAAATCATGTTGTTGAATCTGAGGAATCACATAGACAACTTCTAAAGCAACAAATTCTCTTTGATGAACAATTGAGAGATATTCAAGTAAGGAGCAACAACAATATTATTAATCATTTTAACTTTGCAATTTTTCAAGTTTTTATTAGTAAAA
>NW_027339224.1:0-2799 GCF_000331145.2 Cicer arietinum | reverse complement strand
AGATCTTTCTTATAAAATGCCTCAAACACATCCTTGCCCTTTAACAATAAAACGTCAAGTAATCTTGCCAGTGTCAGTATGGAAGAAAAAATATCAGTAGAAGTGCATCATATCACCACAAGCATCAATGAAACATACAGGAAACAAGGTGATTGTTAGCTGCTCCACAATGAAACATTATGCTTACCTGGATGAACCTGAATAAAACCAGGACTTTATCAAGTGTACCCTCTAATTCCTCTTCTGAAGTACCCTTATTACCCGCACGAAGTTTATCATCCAAAAATTTCGCAATCAACTCTGCAGGTCGGTTCTGCCATGTAAAAGAAAGGTAACAGTCAGTTAACCGCAGATCACATATAATAAAACCCACATGAGAGTATATTTAACCGCAAATCACATAACAGTCAGTCAGACCAAGAAGCACATGTTAGCTATTTAATAAAGCCCTCTCAAGGAAAAAATATTGTCCTTAAAATAAATATAGACCTAAAAAAAATATAGACCAAGAAGCAGCACTGGCTGACAGAGATATTTAATAACAAGAATCTGAATGATGGAAACCCAAAAATACTTAAAAATTTTGTTTTATTGATATAAGCAAGAAAACAGAAACTGATCACACAAGGAACTGATCCTTCTACGGTTCTACCCTCGGTACTGCTAGATCCCAAAGCCAAAATCTGGGCCAGGTCCTGGATCATGCAAAAAACAAGCCCACCTAAAATATGGCTCAAGTACTCTAGGAGAAGAGAAGTAAGAAAACAAATGGGCAGAATTAGTAATAGGGAAGTTATATACCAGGACAGAGTTATAAGGAGTTATTGATAGGGAAGTTATATACCAGGACAGTTATAAGGAGTTATTGATAGGGCAGTTATGTAACAGTTATTCAAGTATATGTGATGTAGTTGCCAGGAGGGTTTGTGAAAGTTTCTGGTGTGCATTCTGATTTTCTTTTGTAAGGTTGAGAACCTTTTTCTAAAAGGAGAGCCTTGGCTCTAAAGCTGGTATGGAAGTTCATCTACCGGACTTGTGTGTTGTTTGTACTCTGAGGAGTTCAAGAATGTTTCTGCTTTAAACCCAATTATTGATCTGACTGGCCAGATTTGAGATGGATTGTGAGAATTGGAGAAATGATAAAGATGACAGATAGGGTTGATGTGTTGGAAGAAAGGACGGAAATTCAAGAGTTCAACATGAAGGACATCGTTAGGAACCCAAGAATTGGATTCCAATGATTTAGAGGAAGAACGCTAATATTTAGAAAAAAAGATAAGAAATAATAGGAGAGAATCTCTCAAAAGAAAATGACAAACAAGCGTGGATACAATCCTACAATGGTTAACACCACTCAATTTCTAAAGTTGCTAAAAGATACTTTCATAAAGAATGTAACCTTTATTTAAAGGTGCCACGTACACTCGGGATAAGAGAGGGTGGGGATCACTAACTAACTCAACCGACAAACATAATAGTCTAACTACTTATAACAATATCAACCAATAACTAATTCTCCTTTATTTAAGTCCTAACAATACATCCCTCTTCAAAACAACCTTGTCCTCAAGGTTGACATCTACTATATTCTTATAAAGTGTAATATTTGTAACAAGCTTTGGCTTCCCTTTTCCTTTCCACATACTCATTAAAATTAAGGTCTTGGCACCCTCCTGCAACACACTATCATTTAGACTATTGACACTTGTATCCCACCAAAGTAAGGAGCTATTACTCTCATTTGAATTGTTGTCACCTGGATCCCATTCCCACTGGTGGAGGGACACAGACCCACTGATCTCATGATCACCATTTGTCAAAGATTCAGCAACCAGATTATTATCACAATCCAAAGGTTCTTCTTGAGGCCAACCAAATGGAGTGGTGTTGTTCCGGATACCATATTCATCTCGGAAATTGGACCTGAGCTTCACAATAGTACTGTTGTTTGCATGGATATAGAATAAAGGGATTCTACCACAGACATAAATTGGACACTGCATAGGATGGTGGCTGACATGCAACAGCACGGAAACTATTTTTTTTTTTAAAGTTTAAATTTCAAGTTTTTAGCTACATATTAAGTTATTTGACTTCAAAATGCCGATATCTTGATGTTTGCAATGTTTCATCATCTAAAAAGTATAGTTTTTTATCTTAGGCTCTGTTTGGGAATTGGGGAGGGGAGGGTTTGGAAAAAAAGGAAGGAGGAATCGGAAAGTTAAGGAAGGCCCCAACTTGAATGGGGGATTTAATTTTCTTCATAATACAAAATCCCCCTAAGTTGGGGGAACTCAAAAGATGTATTGGAGGAGGATTTAGGAGAACTTAAATCAATTCTTCAAATTCTTTTCATCTCTTTATAATAATCTCAAAATTAAAAATATATTAGCCATATGCAACCCCCCCTACACATTCTCTACGAAAACACTTACTCAAATAAGACGAAATATTTCTGATAGAAACCAGAAATCTAAGACAAGAAACCAAAGTTTCAACAGAAGAAATGTGTTTATTAATAATTAAATTCAATGAGCCAAGCTCTTAGAGTGATGAAATTCTGGAATGCAGAAAAAGAAACTAAACCAGAGCATAACTGCTCCTAATCCAGAGAAATATTCTCCTAACAGTTTTCTTGAAATGATTCTGAATGACTCTTCCCCTCTACCCTCCCTCATTCTCATAACAGAACCTCTAACAGTATTCCCCAAAATCCAGGAAGGAACTAACTAACTTCCATTCCCTCCTTTCAAACAGCTGTAAGTGTGTTATTTGGGCCCAACGATTGGGTCATCACAC
>NW_027339223.1:0-2792 GCF_000331145.2 Cicer arietinum | reverse complement strand
ATTGAAATAGGATATATTAACTTCTTTTTTTTTTCCACCAAATGAAGCCTATATATAACTCACTCTGAAAGTCAGGTATAGATGAAATTAATTATGGATAAAGAGTTACATATAGGAAATGCTTAGTTACATTTTGTGATTTGGAATGATATATATAGGTAGGTCACCTACGGCTACTCCCTCCCTGGCTATGCATGCATATTTCAATGATTATTCATATAAAAATGTTTGGTGTATATTTTTTGGGATGTATCACCTTGAAAGATGTATAAATAAAGAATTTGATAGATATTCTATATTGATTATATAATATAGAAAAAAAATTTAAAAGTTAAAAAGTAAAATATTAAATAAATGTATAATAGTTAAAAGTATATGTATATTATTGTTGTTATTGATACACCACAATTCATCTATAACATTGAAGTGGTGATCATACCGAATGGCAGAGTCTCGTTGTATTACCACAACACTTTTAACTTGTCCTAGTACACCTCGAAATTCAACACATGTGTAAGTCACACTTATCTTTAAAAATTCGAGGTATTCTTAACAAGGGTTCTAATAGTACATATTAAAAAACAAAAACAAAAGTGTTGGTTGAATATATAACTGTTTAAAATAATTTTAAACTTTTGAAAGAATTAAATAACACTAGCTTTAAAATAAAATTTTATATTTGATTTATTAATATGTACTCTTAAGATATTTGGTAGCATTTATTTAAAAATTAAAATAATTTTGTAATATTTTATATATTGGCGATCCTTTTGGAGAATATTATGTTAATGTTAAATATAATTAAATGTAAAAGTTTGATAAGGTTAATTTTTATGTAATTAGTTTGTTAATCATCCACTAACTTTATATATATAGAATATTTCATGTATTCATTTTATATTTTTTATTATTGGTTAAATTACTATTTTAGTCTATTAATTTACTTTTTAGTTTCACTTTAATCTTTTAATTATTTTCCGTTTCATTTTAATTCTCTAATTATATTTATGCTAATCAATTTGGACATTTTTGTTAATTTTTGTCAAAAAATATTAAGTTTTGTACAAGTATCTTTCCACTCATTTTCAAACGCATAAACTTAGAAATATTTACCTGTGACCTTTCAAACTCAAAAAACTTAAAATCTTCAAACTTCTTGTGTAGAATTCCCTTGAGAATTAACAAATAAAATAAGAATGCAAGCACAAATACCATTACTCTTGGGACCAAATGTATTCACAATTTCAACAATATAGAGTATAGTGAAGAAAAAACAATATTGAAAATGAGAACTATTGCCATCAATTTGAGTCAATAATTGTTGAACCTTAAACTCCTGAATAACACAAACATAACAATGATTAAGATCTATTAGGTCAAGTTCACAAATAATGATAAGAAATGTAAATTTAGTGAATCAATTGTGTTAATTCAATCTTGGTTATATTGAACATGAACAAATATGTTGGGAGTAGTTACAAATTGAGATAGATCAAAGCAAGAAGAAACTAGGTTATTTGGAAGTTAAACTGAAATTAATTTAGATGGGTAAGCTTGATGGCAAATATTGAGGTAATGATGTTGTGGAAATAGAAAAGTGAGTTGGGTTGTAAAGATTCCTTTTTTCTATTTTGGAAAGTAAAGATTTGACAACAAAAAGTTTATTTTTGTTTCTGATTTGGATTGTAAAAATTTAAGTGGGGGAGTTTTCCGGAACTATTTTGAAAAATTCATGGACATTGAACATGTAAAGTGTGTCGTTGAGTTTGTTGAGTTTGCATATGTAAACATGAGAACAAGAAGAATGAGCTTGGAGTCTATTTTTATATTTGAAAGGATATATAGATTTGAATTTGTAACTTATGAGTTTAAACTAATGTTTTAAAAATAGGACTGGAAGTCAAACTAACAAAACCTTCGAGATTCAATTGGTTCAACCAATCAAACTACGGTCGAACCATTCAATAAATAAATAATAAAAAAAATGAAATATATTAAAATATCCAAATCTTCATAATTTATAAAGTAAAAATTCATAAAATTTATCACAAACACTCAGTATCTATAACAAATACATTAAAACCCACAACAACGACAAATCTTCCTAACATAAATTCAAGTATCAAATCTCATATAGATTAACTACCGATGTCTTGCAGAATAAGTAGGAAAAGAGTTTGAGTAAAATAAATGTTTTTTTTTTGTTAAAGTTAAACTTAAAAAGATTATTTTTTTAATTTAAAAAATTGGTTTTTTTTACAAAAATAAAAAAGATTGGTGTTTTAAAAAATTGGGCGGTTTTCCAAAATCAAGTCCGATTTAGTGACTCGACGTGTCTAACTCTGTTCAATCCAATTTTTTTAGTTGAACCGATCGGTCCGATTTTTAAAATATTATTTTGACGGATTTTTTGAATTTATGAGTTTGATGATAAATGAGATGACATATGTACACAATTTAACATTTTTTGACAAAAAATTAACTGAAAGGACCAACTTGACTAACACAAACATAGTTAAAAGACCAAAATCTAACAAAAACTAATTAGAGAACTAATTGATACCCAAAAATAAATAAAGAGATTAAAAGAATAATTTAGCATTTATTATCTATTAATATATATAGAATCTACTTTAAATAACAATTTCTCAAACAAACACTATCAAAATTAATAACCTTTTTGAACAATTGTTTGTCATTTCTGCAATATACAACAGAAATTTTTTACAATATTATTATTATCATTATTATTATTATTATTATTATTATTATTATTATTATTATTATTATTA
>NW_027339222.1:0-2786 GCF_000331145.2 Cicer arietinum | reverse complement strand
ATATTATTCTACATTAAATTTTGACATATTTAAATATATCATAATAAAATTGAATTGAAATATGATGTCATGTAAAGTCAAATTCTTTAAAATATCGTGTTAAATCTAAAAAAAATACGTAATTTCATTAACCTATTAAATTCAGAATGTTTGAGATTTACTGAAAGCTATAACTCTGAAAGTAGCAATAAATGTCACAATAAATGGGGATTGAATTGTGACCCCCTTTTTTAAAATTTTAATTCTAGCACCTAATTTAATATACTCAAGAATAAAGTGTATGATAAAAAGTATTTGGGATGAATCTCAACTCTTTGTTTGAGATTTACTAAAAGCCATAACTCTGAAAGAATGATCCACGAACATAGTGAAGAGAGCTTGGAATTTTGTTTAAGAGAAAAGTTTCACAACTTGAGCTTTTAGATGAACAAGTGTAAATAGATTGTTAAGTGAACTATTCTCTTCATCTTCTGATTGATCTTTGTTTTATAGACGAAGAGATGCTTAGAATATTCAATTTAATCATAATATAACCAATGGACAATCTTGCTAACTGTCAATTATTTTAATTGAAACAAGCTTCTTATTTGCAATTCTGTCAAGAACGTTCTTCTTTAATACATTATTCCTTGCGTCTCTGAGGAAACTTGGGTATAAAGGTTGAATATGTCTATTTAGACAGTATTAAGTCAAAAGCATGCGCATATGTCATGTTAATAGTGTTTTTTGCAGTGCACTTGAATAATCAATCTGAAGATCAAAACTGCAAATCAATCTACATGGGGACTATGATCCTCCATCTTTGCTAACCATATATCCTCAGATCAAAAGAATGGTGGACTCTAATTGAAACTTGCTATGTTGAGCCAGCTCGAGGAGAAGTGCTCAATGGCGTGCAAAGACAAGCTTTGGTAGATCTCAAGGTAAAAAATTATCTATTTCAAGCTATAGATAAATCAATTTTGAAAACAATAATTCAAAAGGATAACTCTAAGAAATTGTGGGAGTCACTCAAAACCAAATACCAGGGAATCGAGCGCGTCCAAAGGGCACAACTTCAACGCCTTAGAAAGAAGTTCGAGATACTTGAGATGAAGGAAGAGGAAACCATTGTAGACTAATTCTCTAGAGTATAGCTCTTGGCAACCGAAATGAGGAATCTTGGAGAGGACATGAAAGATAAAGAAATCATGGAGAAAATATTGTGCACACTCTCAGAAAAATTCACATACGTAGTGTGTTCAATTGAAGAGTCAAGAGACATTGACAGTCTCTCGGTGGATGCACTCTAGAGTTCTTTATTATGTCATGAGCAAAAGATCACGAGACATCACCCAAAGACAACTGTGAAGAAATAACAAGTTTTGTAGATCATATTTTTAGGAGAATGAAGCTCTCGCGGAGTACGAGGAAGGGGCATAAAATCATTTAGAGGTTGAAGTCTAGAACATGGGCGTGGAAGATTTAGGATTAACAAAACCCAAATAGAGTGTTATAAATTCCATAAATTTGAGCATTTTCAGTTTGAATGCCCTATCTCGGAAAAGCAAGTCAACTACGTTGAGTTTAATGAAGAGGAGGAACTCGTTTTGATAGCACATGTGGAGATACAAGGCGCAAAGATGGAGGATTTATGGTTTCTTGACAGCGGATGTAGCAATCACATGTCTGGGATCAAAAAGTGGTTCTCAAATTTGGATGAAACTTTCAGGCACTCGGTGAACCTCGAGAATGATGCAAGGATGATGGTTCATGGGAACGGCAACATCAAACTTAAGATAAATTATCTGATTCAAATAATCAAGGATGTGTTTTATGTCACTGATCTAAGCAACAATCTTTTGAGCATCAGACAATTGCAAGAAAGAAAACTGAAGATTGTAATCAAAGATAACACTTGCAAAATTTATCACTCAACTAAGGGACTCATCATGGACACACAATGAGTGCAAACAATTTTTTTGTAATTCTGGGCAAAATGTTTGATGTTGATTCATGTTTCCAAGCCATCATCGCTAAGGATGCACATCGGTGGCATTGTAGATAAGGGCATTTAAGTTACAAGAGTTTACGAACTCTAAACTCAAAGCATATGGTTACTGACCTGCCGTAGATAGGAGAGTCGACAAAGCTTTGTGAGGATTGTCTCATGGGAAAGCAGAAAAGAGAACCATTCCCAAAGAAAAGCAGGTGGAGGGAATCAAGAAATCTGTAACTTGTTCACAAAGACATTTGTGGTTAAATTACTCCAATTTCAATCAATAAAAAGAGGTATCTCTTAATTTTTATTAATGATCATAGTAGAAAAATGTAGAGTTATCTCATTTCAGAAAAATCAGAGGCATTCGACATATTTAAGAATTTTAAAGCCACTGTTGAGAAGGAAGCAAGGTCTCCAATTTGTTGCCTTCGAACAGACTGAGGTGGAGAATTTACTTCAAAAGAATTTGATGAGTTTTGCAGGGCTTAGGGCATCAAAAGGCGGTTAACAAAGACATATAACCTTCAACAAAACAATGTAGTAGAGAGGAAAATTGGCTATTGTACCCCCCCATTTAAACTTATACCCCCCCCAACTTAAATTTTTTGTTGTAAAATACCCAAAATAACCCTAAAAAAAATAGTAAAAGTCAAAATAAGAAAAAATTGAAACACTTTATCCCCACATTGAAAAATCCGGAAAAGTAAGTTTTCAGAAAAAAAAAAAGTTTTTACCGGAAATTTCAAGAGAATTGAAATTTCCGGTAGTTCAAAATACATACCGGAAATTTCAAAAACGAAATTTC
>NW_027339221.1:0-2750 GCF_000331145.2 Cicer arietinum | reverse complement strand
ACTACTAAAAAATAGACTAAGAGTTATTGAATATCAAACTTGTTAATCTTAGTGAGAATAAGTAGATTTGTTGTTATAACATCTTTAAATACTGAACACAAGTTGTATAGAAAATATCATGGTCAAATTGCTAGTAAAACTCAAATTTACAATGTAGGATACAGGTACCAAGCTATGTAAAAAAGGCTAAGTTTAGAAGGCTATAATTTTCAAATGAAAGTGGACTGCTCATATATAACTAAATCTCTTTTAGTACTCATATATAACTAAATCCCTACTAGTACTCATATTCATATGAATCCCTATACTTCAGGGATATTAAACAAAAACGTAATTTGACAATAGATACAAGTGGGAAATATTTTACCCTTCAAAAGAAAGTAAAATGCTCTAAAAGACAAACTTGAAAGCTCTTGTAAGTTGTACTTAAGCACATAAGAAATCCATTTGGTGTATATCAGCCGATCTAAATTTGACATTGTTTTTTCTGTTACATTTGGTGTATAACAACCGATCTAAAATTGTCAATGTAACAATGTTTAATTGTACTAGTGTGTGTTTAAGCACTACTTACATCCTTTTTTTTAGTTTAGATATTGTCTTTTCTCTCGACGAGTATTTTATATTATTCCCTCAGGTCTTGAATATAAAGAGAGTTTGGTCAACAAATATTAATGTATTTTATTTCAAATTTAGATAAAATATATTTATTCTTGTTAACACTCATTTGCTCTTATATTTGAGACAACATAAAGTGTATGATAATACATATAATTTTAATAAGATTTGTACACCGTTGTGGTTGTTATATAATGTAATCCATAGCACAATATGTGTAATAAGATTTAAGGGTGAAAACTTAAAAATACGAGAAAATAAAATAAAGAAAAATTGAAAGAATCCATTTTCCAAATAACACTCGTATATATTGTAAATATGGATATTATACGGTACAATTGTAAGTTGGTATTATCAAATTAATTATTCAAAGTAAAGTAATTTTTAACAATTAGTGTGGGAAACTATTACAAACCGTTATCATATATTTATTTAAAAAATAATAAAAAGAAAAATGTTTGTGTATGATGTTTCTAAAATATTTCCTTTCTTGACCCCTTAATTTGTTTGAATTCTCTCACTTCATTCCTCATCTCATCTCATGGCCACTCAAACCCTTGCTCCGCCCAAGATCCTCCGCCGCCACCAAATTCAGAATTGATTATTGTTTAATAAGAATAATTTGATTATATTAATTGTAATATATATATAATTTTTAAATTTATAATTTTATATATATGAATAAGTATATGTGTGAGCGAAAAAACCTGAACCCGTTGCGGGTAGAGATGAGGTTTCAATTTTATACCCACAAAAAAACGGGGACGGGTGAGGATTTTTTCCGATTAGTTGGATGCGTGACAAAAATCCATTCTCGTCCCGCCCCATTGCCATGTCTAGTCTAAAGCGTATTTTCTAAATTTTAATTTTACATCACTAAATTAGTATAATTGATGTCATATAATATTTATTTTTTCAATTGATTTAATATTGTTGAGACAATATTAAATTTAAAATATATTTATATGTTTTAATTTTAAAAATATTAAAATATGAGATGTTTTATCAAGTACATTTTTTTTTAAAAAAATTTGGTTAAGTAAAAATTTTGTTTTTCATAGAGGTCTAAATCAGTTGTTTTAAAAATATTTTTTAAATTAATATTTTTGTTTTAATTTTTTATTATATTTTTATTTATTTAATTTATTTGATTTTAACTAATTTTTTTTTTCCAGTTGGTAGGGCTAGAGATAGAGACAGAGAAGCGGTGGGAAGAATACATGTGACTGTGAATTGTCGTCGTCTATGGAGAAATGATTGCATAGGAAAAAATTTATCTCACAACATAGCGTAGAAACGAAGATTTATGGTGTATTAATTACGACGTAATAATTATTAATTATTATGGTGTATTATTTATAGTGTATTAATTATTTAACAGTGTATTAATTATTGATTATTTAATGGTATATTTATAGTGTATTAATTATTAACTATTTATGATATATTATTGGTTTAATTGCAGTTTTGATCCCTATTTTAGGTGGATCCTGAAAGTAGTTCATGTTTTATTTGTCGCCAGTTTTGATTTCCAAACAGAATTTTGGTCCAAAATTTAATAAAATTTAATTTTTTTTGCATATATTTAAACCACGTCATGTCTTAAGATCTCGTGCTGCAACAATTATACGTGAAATTTATAATCAAAACTGGGGTAGTGCAGCTTTAAAAATGACACTTCTTCAAATTTTGAACCAAAATTTTGTTTCAGACGAAAACTAATAAGAAATAAAATGGGAGGATTATTTTCATGATTCAGGTAAAATAGGGGAACCAAAAGTGCAATTAACCATATATTATTATTTAAAATATTTATGGTGTATTACTTCTGGTATTATATTTTAAAAAAATGGTGTGTATTGGAAATCTTTCTTAGAAAGTTTTAAAGTTTTACGCAAACACCTTATGTACCGGAAAATTTTAAGTCTTTCCAATGAAGTTTTCTGTTAGTACATTTTTTCACTTTTGTACTAGATTTTTTTTTAAAGTTTTCCGGTAAAAACCTTCCGGAAAACTTAAAAAAAGTTTTCCGAAAATAAGGTGTATAGCAAAATTGTTCAAAAAAGTTTACCGAAAGTTACTAGAAATCTTTGTTATAACTCCGGAAAAAATAAAATGATAAAAAAAAAAAA
>NW_027339220.1:0-2750 GCF_000331145.2 Cicer arietinum | reverse complement strand
TTTGGTCCCCCTATTTTAGCTGAATCGCGAAAGTAGTCCGCCCATTTTGTTTCTCCCCAGTTCTAGTCCCCCAAACAGAATTTTGGTCAAAAACTTGATAAAATTTCATTTTTTAAAGCAGTACTACACCATTTATAATCATAGATTTCATGTACAATTGTTGCAAATGAGAGGTATGATGTGACTTAAATAAATGCAAAAAAAATAAAATTTCATCAAATTTTGAACCAAAATTATGTTTGAGGGGCCAAAACTAGGAAAAAACAAAATGGGGTGACTACTTTCGCAAATCAGCTAAAATAGGGGGACCAAAACTGCAATTAAACCTTTAAAATATTGAATTATATATCATTTTTATATTGTTTAAAGCTCATTTTTATCTATAATGTGAGACTCTTATCGCGCATCACATATGCCAACAAAATTAAGGAAGGGAGTGACTTTTAAAAAAAAATTATTTTATATAACAATGACATTATTATGTCCCTAAAAAAATTGAAGAAAAAATTATTATTAATAATAACAATGACATTAATAATTATTTTATAATTGTCCAATATATAATTTGAACTATGTCCCTAAAATAAGTCAAACTTTTAAAACTGAACTAGACGATTTTTTTTTTAAAAGCCAAATTATATATACTAAGATGAAATTATTCCAAACACAAAATGTGCAAAGAATAAAAAGGAAAAAATAGATACATCCACTACAAAGTAAAACTAAGTCCGACACCAAACAAAAAAGACCCCTAAATTGATCATTGAAAAAAAGCAAAGACGGACCCTTTTGATTTTGTTTTAAGCCAAGACTAAAATGTAAGTTTAACTTGTTCCACAATATGAGTCATAACATTTTTCTAGTGCTTAAAGACACGATGATTATATTCATTTCAAATTGTCGAATACAAGGCAACCAAATAAATTGAAATTTTAGTCTTGTTTTCTTATTGGTGGTATCAAGAAGATCCTAAAATGTTGAGCACTAGGGGAAACACGACTATAGAAAACACTTTGAACACCAAGCCAAAATGTGACCAAGCAATATTGCACATCAAACATTGAAAAAATAAATGTGGTAAAGATTTCTCCTTTTTATATTCACCAATGCACATAATATTCTGACACTCAAAACACCACGGCTTGTCAAATTGTCCTTAGTTAGAAGCTGATTATTCCAAATGAAGCCGCACGAAAAGGAACCAACTATGTTATCATCCTCTACGAGATATTGATATGCGAATTTGACTAAATAATGATCTCTATAAGAACGACACTAAGACCACCTGTCCACAACATTATCTTGCACTACAAATTTTTCCAACAACAATATACATTCCAAAATTAAATTCTCCTCCCAAAAAACCAAAATTTTCTCCATCACCAAGCCTCCCTCATCAACCCCACCAAGAAACACACATCATCACTTTTGATATATTTTTATCAACCGTCAATCCAAATAGACGACCTCCCCTGACCAAATACCACACCAAAAATATGTATCATTGACATTTTCATAAATTGACCCTACCACCCTACCAACTAATTTTCTATCACATACAAAATTAAAATCCTTTCAACAATTGGAATCAGTAGTCAAATTATTAATAAATTATAATAAATATTATAAATATCTAATATAATTAATTATATATATTTATAAATTATTTATTTAATCATCCGTGATTAATATTATCTATTTTAGATTCCAACGGATAATATTATCAATGTTTAATATTATCTATTTTAGATTCCAACGGATAATATTATCCATTGTAGAGGACTAAGGGATTAAGGGAGTGTCTTCCCGAAACTCAAACTTAAATATTAAAATTATGTAATGCACTTTATCTTTTTATCATTTCTTCTTTTGCGTTGAACTTTTTTTAGATAAGAAAGTCTGGTGAAGTTTTTTATATATAGGTCTTTTTCTCCAACTATTTTAATGATGGATCTTTCCTTAAAAAGATACTATAGTACATAAAATATACAGGTGTGAGGTCCATCTCAACGTGGCAAACAGAGGGACAGTGTAAGCAAATTATTGTTGGATTTGTGGTGCATATATGCCATGTGTGAGTTTCCTATGGTGACAACATTTGTGTAATTCTGAGCAGCTCATGTTTTTAGCAAAGCAATAATTAATAATCTTATGACAATTCTTTTCTTTTCCAAAGCAACCTTATTCATACGGTCAGAATATGTGTTAATCTTTTACTTTATTCTACATTTAAATATCTTTCTCAAAGATATGGTCTGGATTGTCTTAACCAAATTCAGCAACATTGGATCTACCGTATACTATTACTATTGTTTGTACAATTTGTATACTATTCTATTTAATTATGGTTATTGTACGTCACACCCAATTTTATTATTGGCACAAACAATTATAGCACGACTTCGTGCGAGTAAAATGAATCCCAGTAGTATTAAAGTAATTAATTTTAAACAAAGTATTACAGTAATTAATAATAGAGAAGGGAGAAAGAAGGAGGCATGGCAACGGGGCGGGTCGGGGTGGATTTTGCCTCCTTCACCCCTGCACCCGATTAATCGAGGAAAATTCGCATTCGCACCCGTTTCATAGCGGGTGTGAAAATTAAACTTCCATCTTCCTCCACAACGGATTTCGGATTTCCCCGCCCACACCCGCACTCATTTATATATATAAAATTATAAATTTAGAAAATTATATCTATTATAATTAATATAATAAAATAATTATTATCAGATAATAATAAAATAAAA
>NW_027339219.1:0-2747 GCF_000331145.2 Cicer arietinum | reverse complement strand
TTTTTTTTTTTTTTTTTTTTTTTTTTTTTCTGACAGAATAGTAGTTTGGTTTTTCTTTAACAAAATTCTATTTAATTAGGAAAAAAATCGGTATTCATGTAATGCTATTGTATAAGTCAAAATAAAAATGTAATGTAATTGTCATAGTCTTGTTTGTGTTAACTTCATACGTCTTCCACAGTCTTATTTGTCATAAATAATTGCTCCCAAATTTATACAGTGGAGTCTTAGGATGTATTTTATCACATAAAAAACAAATTGAGTACAAAATTCCTATAATTTATGTAATTACAACACAATGTTTTTGAGTAAAAATTTGACATTTTATGTACACAACTGTAGATGGTAGGTAGTCTTTGTCGTTGAATAAGCCAGTATAATCGGACAAATTTTCTCTTTAAAATTTTAATGTTTAGGGTTTAAGATTTAAATGGTTAATCGATATAATTTTAGATATTTTCAATCATAAATTCAATTAAAACAACAAAAAAGAGAATATTACGTTGAAAGCTAATAAATACACCGAATCAATACATAAATAAGGATAAAGATATTTGGTCTATTGCCATATAAAAATAACACGTAGATAAATAAAAATATAACAAGTAGATAAATAAAATAAAAATTAGTCAATTTTCTTTTTGAAGAAAGAAGATCGAATATATTGTCATCGTTTAATTAGATATTCAAATAGTAAACTTAAATACTTTAAAATGGTAAATTAATAATCGAATATCAAAATAGAGACAAAATTGATGAAAATAATTTGTTTATGAGAGGAAGGGAGTGAATTAGTACCTGATTATAGATGACGAAGAAGATAATTAGGAAGAATTCTTCCTCAGCAGTCATAGAGTCATTATGTTCATTAGATATAGGTAAATGAATTTGATTAAAGTGAGAAATTAGAGATGGACTAAAATGTAAATTTTGGAAAAGCTTCTTTAAAAAAGTTTCTTTACTCACTGAAGTCTTTTTAAAAGCCTTTGAATTTTGTTTGCGGCTATTTACACGTTTGGATTGAAAGTCAAACATATATTTGTATATATTTGAGAATATTAAGTGAGAAAAGAAACATCTTATCTTTAAAAGAAAAATATAGGTTATTGGACTAGAGCTATAGTGTCATAATGCATCGAGTCCAATAGATCGGTCCAAATAGTCTAACGTAAAAGATCTTTGGCTAATAAATTTAACTCTATAATCATTTTGGTCCATAATAAAGAAAAGATTTCATTTCATGCCTTCGATTTTTTTTTTACTTCTATCCCACATTTTAATAAAAAAATTGAATTTTACTCTTTCTTAAGTGAAATTTTATATTTTATGATACATATTTGTGTTTTAAAAAACTTAAAAACAATCGAAACACAAATGTGTTCAAAAAACTTAAAAAAAATATCTTAAAAGAAAAATTTGAATTTTTTTAAAAATGTTTTCCGAAAAACTTTGACATAACACATTTATATTCCGAGACCTTGGAATTTAATTTGAGGGACAATGAAGAAAAGCTAGCATACACTACTATATTATATATACACATTTAGAATTAGAATTGCTATCAAAGTAGACCACTACATCAATCAGTCCCTGCATTGGCCATTCATGAATTTCATTATCTAAATAATAAGACAGTATAAGCAGGGAATTGGGTCACAACAGCATGACACCAAAAATAAAGTGGTCAAATTAAATTGTTTTTAACTTTGTGGCATCCTAATACAATATTTGATTCAATGTAAAAGCTAAAACTAAGACTAACAACATTTGTTGTACTAAATATACATTTGGTAATTGGTTTCCACTTCTCACAGGGAATTGTGTAGGAATAGAACACTCCTCTCCATTAAAAAGAACTTTTGTAGGGAACCCATCTCCTTTTGCTATTTGAATATATGGTGTGAATTTCTTTGTAAATGAAATAACAGATTGTTGTTTTCCAGGCACCTTTGGATTTGTTCCATTGTCTTCAGCTATCAAATAATTTGCTCCTTGTAATCCTTGCATGAAAATAGTGTTATTGATTTTTTTCAAGAGTGTTCCATTAAAAGAGTAAACTTTCTCAAAACCAATAGAAACCCTCTTCTTAAATTGCAATGCAGTGAACCAATTCTGAAAATGAAAAGGTTGCCAATTAAATAAAGTGATTCTAGCACTCCATCCACCTTTAAAATCTGAAACTACATGCCAATTTATGGTAACTCCACAGTTATCACCACATGGTAATTTCTTAGGCACATGTAAATGCTTTAATTTAGCCCAAGCAACTGTCTTAAGTGTCCTGTTTTCAAAAGGTACAAGAAGTGCTTCTGGAGGTAGAAGCATTGCTCTTGCATTCTGATTACAATGTTCTGTTTTGGTATCACCTTCATCACAACCACATGCACATGTGTTACAAGGAACAACAGAATCATTATAATAAGCAGAGAAAGAAACACAACATCGAGTGTTCCTCTTAACTGGTTTTGATATATTGCAAATTATTTGCCAACTAGCAATAGTGAAAACAGTAGCTTCAAGTCCTCTAGGATCAGGAAATGTAGAAGGTTCCACCTTTAATGGTGCACCACATTTATAATAAGGATTAAGAATACCCATTATTTTCCATTTTTCAGGTGGATAAAGTGATGTTTTATCCAAATCAGGTGGAGCTTTAAACACTTGCATTTGGAAAACAGATTTTGATTGAGTTGGATCCATAATGATAGGTAAAATAGAACCATTTCTACAACAAAATGGTATTTTAC
>NW_027339218.1:0-2745 GCF_000331145.2 Cicer arietinum | reverse complement strand
AAGTTTTGTATTTGGCTGCAGTGTAATTCTTGTTTGGTTATTATAGATTTTTTTAATGTGAAATTCATTCTTTGAAAATTTTATAATAAAGGTATGTTTGAAACACTTCTCATTTTTAGTTTTTAAAAATTATTTTATAAATTAATTTTAAAAATGAATTTTTAAAAAGATTATAAAAACAAAATTCGTTTGACTATCCAATTTTTAAAAATTAGTTTAGAGAAGAGAAAAAGAAAAAAATTGTTTGGCAATCTAATTTTTTAAAAATAATTTTAAAGATTAGAATAAAAAAAAACTAATTTGAATCTAATCTATTTTTTATATTTAACAATAAAAAGTAAAAAAAAAGATATATTTTTTGAAATATAATAATTTAACTAATACACAATTGATTCATTGAGAAAAAATGTTTAAACAGTGCAAATACACTACAACATAAGTTTTTTATAATCTAATTAAAATTAACTAAACTCTTTTTTTAATTTAATTTGTTTTAAATTAATTGACTAATAAATTACAACTATCGCAGATTTAATATTTTTACTATTTTATCAAAAATCGTATACTTGTTAATTATTATATTAAATATTTGAAATTTTTTTAAACAAAACTGTTTTAATAATTAAAAAGCAAATGAGATTTTAAAAGGAAAAAAATAAATAAATTGAACTAAATCCCATTATTATTCCAAAACACTTGTATCTATTATAATAGAAGGTTAACGTGAAATGTGAAATGCATGTAAAATATTCGGTTGAAAAAAACATACAATAAACTTTACAATAATTACAAAGAATGCTGACATGTTTTCCGCCTCTTTTTTTAGTATTGATTGTTTGGAGTACAAATGAAAAGCAAAATATATTTCGAATTGTTTTGATTTTTTTATTTTAAAAAGAGTAAAATAAAAAATAATTTCTAAAAACAGTTTTCGAGTAAAAACATTATTCGTAGTTGATTTGAAGCACGGGATATACCAGCTAGCTAAATGCAATTTGCAAGAGCGCACGGAGAGGCAGCGCTGCACAAGGCTTTTGAATGGAATTTTAAATATTTCTACTCGTTTTTTATCAAATAAATAAATAAAAATACTCGTTTATTTTAGTTGCTCAAAGACCAATTATGTTGGTATGGAAATAGTTTAGGGTTGGGTTGTATCTTAAAACACTATATATTTGTGTAATTAAATATAGTTATAGTGAAAATTTATGTTTTTTAAAAGACAAATATCGTTAAAATATATATATATATATATAATTAATTTTGTTTTGGGTGTGGGTCGAAGGGAGCTAACAATGTCACATTTGGGTCGAAGAGACTTATAATGTTACACTATTTCTGATATTATTTGTGATAAGTTTATTTATAATAGAGTGACGTTTATCAAGTTCATAATTTTTTTATGTTTTTCTAGGATTTTGACTTTTATCCCTTTTTTCTTTTTGTCATTTTATAACAATAATAATTTTGAATTGTTGTAAATGATCATTTTTACTGTTGGGATTAGAGCTCTCAAAATGAGCTAGCCCGAATGGATCCGCCCGTCCAGCTCGCTAAAACACAGGGTTTGAGTCTAGTAATTTCAATCCAAATTTTTTTAGAGCTTTTGAGTCCGGTCTGAATAAACCCGTTACCCATTATGGTTAGTCCGTATGAGTATCGGATAACTCGCATAATAATAATTATTATTTTTAAATAAGGATTACACCATGCACCCCCACAACTAAACCTATCGCCCCTCAAGACACCTGAAAACACATTTTCACATTTTTAACCATTTATAATAAGTTTCAAAAATGATAGTTTCGGAAGTTTAAAATTTTTGAAATAAGGATTACATTTCAAAAATTTGGAAAGTTTCGAAAAATTTCAAAACTGCAAAGTTTCGAATGTTTTCAAATCTGGAAACTTTTGAAATTTTCCAAATTTGGAAATTTTCGAAACAAGAATTACATTTCGAAAATTTGTAAAGTTTCGAAATTTTCCTATTTCGAAAGTTTTTAATTGTTTGAAAGTTTTGAAAATTATGGAAATTGTCATTTCGAAACTTTAGAAACTTTTGAATATTTTGAAAAGAAGGGTGAAAAAATGAGAAGTTAAAAAAATTGAAGGTTTATAAAGGATAAAATTGTCTTTTCACGTTTATTGAGAGGTGACAAATTTAGACTTGGAGGTGCAGTGTAGAATCCTAAAAAAATAGTAAAATTGGTCTTAAAAAAAGGTTCGATCAAACAAAAATTAACTTGATCCAGTTTTTATTTTTTTTTAAAGAATTCACAAAGACATAACAAACCCTAGTTTGAAAAGAAATGTGACGGCACTCTCACATATAGACTCACGGTCTCACTCATCTGACTCCACGGGCACAACATACGACATGAAGAAATTCTGAACTAGTTTATTTTTAAATGGGCATGAAGAAAATTTTTAAATTAAAAGAGTTGCAAAAAAATAAAAAATATAATTAAATAAAAAATAAAAAATATGTGAGGTACTCCGCCAAACCCACAGCCTGTCTAGACCCGAACTCGGATATTATTTTAACATCCTATATTAAAACATGACTTTTTTATCCGGTCCAAAAAAGTCTGCAACTCGTAAGACCGACAGTAAATAGGTTGAGTAGTCCGTTTTGACATGTCTAGTTGGGATGTTATAAGATGTCCTTCTAATATAACTTGTTTTAAAAAATAACATTTATTAAACAAAAATATTAAAAGATATTTAAAATTTATATATCATTCT
>NW_027339217.1:0-2735 GCF_000331145.2 Cicer arietinum | reverse complement strand
TTAGCAAGCGCTGTAAAATGGGCGCTGTTAAATGTCATTTTTGGCGTAGTGGTACCAGCAAAATATTCATTCTCTAGAATAGTGATTGCGTTTTGGTCACCCTTTCCCCACAATCAATGCAATTGATTTAGTGGTATATCACAACACTATAAGAAGTCATAGTTTTTCATCTAGAATTTCCTGCGAAATTAATTCCGCAGGTAATACATGAAGATCACGTATACTTTCATGTTGATGCGGATTTATATGTGATTATAATTCCACAGAAAATTGAAAGCATCACGCGGCAATATCTGCAGAAATTTTTCTCAGCAAAGTTTATTTTAATTAGATCCTAAGAAACTTTCGCAGGTAAACTTTCTGTGAAATTTCGTGCCTATTTCTGTATTTTTATTTATATAAATATAAATAAAGTAAAATTATTATTTATAAAAAATAAAAATAATAAGACAAGTTCTAAGGTACTATAAAAAAAAGTTTATCTGTACTATTTATATTTTGACCAATCATTTTTCTTAATTTGTCCACGTGAGCATTACTATAGTAAATTGATTAAATTAATAGTTTTGATATATTTATCTATTCAATTTTGACGTCAGTAGTTAGATACATTATTTTCATGATTTTAATTTTAACATAACCAAAAAATTTATTTCAAAATAGTCCTAAAAGATAAAATTTAAAAATCTGATAGTAACAAATGTAAATTATGGTTAAACTCATTCATAGATAACATATTATTCAACTATAAATGATTTAATTTGATAATACCAAAACATATTAATTTTTAAATGTACTATAGAAGTAAAAAAAAAATTATTATACTTCACTACAAAAAAAGAAATCTACTATGACAATCAAATATTGTGATGTTTTTTTTATTTATCACTAAAACTACTATTAGCTACATTAAGGTGTCACATTTTCTCACAAAAATATTATACTCTTTTGTAAAAAAATTAAATGCACAAAACTATTCTCCAGTTTTCATTTGGAAATGGTTTTTCCTTTTTTCCTATTTCTCTCATTTTTCAGTAAACCCATTTCCCTTACTTCCCATTTTCCATTTTACCACTAGTATCTCAGAAATCGTTTTGCTTCTCTCTATCGAAACAATTTTTGCTTCTCTCTCATTATTCATTTGAAAACAAGCACTTTAAATTTAATGAAATCGACATCTCAAATCTCTTCAATGGTTCCAAAGTAACGTATGGGTGCCGTAACAGGGTTTTTATCTCTTGAAATAAATAAATGCATGGACTCAACTACGACCATAACCCCACTATTTTGTATGGTACTATTGTCATCCTAACTCTTTGGGTAGAATGTAACATTAATTGATCGTAGCCAGTCCAAGTTATGATATCAAAGTAAGGCCCATTTGCTAGCCATTTTAATGCATCAGAAAATGTATTGTTGGTTAAAATGGTTTTTTTAAACCACTTTAAGAAAGTCTTCTTATGCTCATTCAACAACCATTTTCCATTCAATATAGGATATTTTTCTTCACAATGCTTTTATGAGTAGAAAGGTACGGTTGAACCTCATCAGTGTTATTCAATATATACAAATGTGGTTGAAGTACTTCCTTCCGTCCCATGCTCTTAAGTTGTATGCCTCGTATACCATTACCCACACATGTTCCCTCATGATGAGATCTATGAATTCCTATGGCTTCTACTTTCGACATACAGTCTGAACAAAACTCAATAGCTTCTTTTGCTATGTACCTTTCAACAATAGATCTTCAGGATGGTGTATGATAAACCTATTTTTATAGGATTTTAAAAGGATATTTGCCCTCTATTTTATCTTATGTTATAGTTTTGATTTCAACTTCTTCTTATTTATTCATTATATTTGCATAATTGATCATGAAATGATAAAATAATTCAAATTGGTCAAATAAACTAAGTTTTTAGTGCAAAGATATCAAGTTTAATATTTCAGCTTATGAGTGCAAGAGTAGGTTTGTTGCACACTTCAAGAAGATTGAATTTTATGATAAGAAAATGTTACGAAAGAAGGAAGATGAGCCACAGAAAAAAAAAATTGGAAGCAGAAAAATTAGTGAAAGAGAAAATAAGGAGAAACAACTTGGAAACTTAGAAGTGTTTGGAGCTCGAATAAAGTATCTCAAATTTTGGAGCAAAAAAAAATCATATTCTTTGAGGGTGTTAATATATATTTTATTTTCAATATGTCAATGAGTAACTAAGCTCTCTTCTAGGTTTTGGTGAATCTTGTGATTAAGATACCTTTTTACTATCTCTTAATTTCAAATTCTAGTTTTATCTTATATTTTTGTTGTTTATCTCAATTAAACTATTTTATTTACATGTTTGGGATGGCCGACCTTTGCATGCCTTAATCAATCAATTGACTAGTGACCAACTACACTTAATTAGTAGATCTATAAGATAATTGAGATTAGGATTCTTGTATGATGAAACATAGATACTAATCTTTGAATCACTCAACCTCTTGGTTCTTTATGATTTCTCTTGCGATTTCACTGTTGCACTATTACTTTGTATGGTTGGATTAAGGATTAGTGATGGAAAGTCACTGTAGATGAGGGTAGGTTCTATTACGTGTATTTGATATGGATAATGGGATTGGCGATGATGTGGGAAGGGGTGTTGGAGTTGCAAATCCATTCTGATGAGTTATTGTAAGACCCATAATTTTAAAGTACCGTTTATGTATTTTTGGGGTATTTTGGATTTTGGCTC
>NW_027339216.1:0-2691 GCF_000331145.2 Cicer arietinum | reverse complement strand
ATAAGCCTTCTAGTTGTTGATAATAGGCCCATTTTGGATAAACAACTTAATTGAGCATTTATATTATAAGCATTTGTCATACAAGTCCTTATATATAAGTTATTTTTATAACAAACAATAAAATAAAGATAAAGTATTTTCATATAAGCTATCCTAAAGAGCTTGTAGAAATAAAGTTGAAAATGGTTTATGTACATGTAATAAACTGTTTCCTTCAACTCGCTCAAATAGTCTCTCAAATATTTATGTTAGTAAATAAGCTCACATAAATCAATCAATGCAATATACCAATTTCACATAAATCTTCAGTACTACGTATTATTGTGATTCGTTTTTATAGTTGAAATTGATCGTATTAACTAAACAAGAGACTGAATGAAATTTCTAGTTGTATAAGTAACTTAAAAGGTTTATTTAATACTTCTTAAATTCATATCATCTGGTTTATTAGTAATACCAAACTTTGTAAACAAAACATATCATCTGGTTTATTAGTAATACCAAACTTTGTAAACAAAACATAATTTTTTTTTATCATCTCGAAACAATATTGTATACTTTGTAACCATAGATTCCTTTTGAAACTACGTAAAAACATAAAATTAAATTTAAAAGGTTAACAAATTCAGTTAGGATGAAGCCAATATACCGTACCTAATTTCTTCTTGATGAAGCAAATATCAAATGGCAGAAACTGTCTTTCTTAGAAAGTTCGATTGAAGCACACCAAGCTCAAGTAAAACATAAGTCAAACTTATGTTAAAAGCCGGTGTAACAGTGAAGTTGCGATTACTCTGCGTATAGTCAAACTTAATATAGACGAATAGTGCTTCGTCGAGTTTGTGAAGAACTTCATCGATCAAGATATTCCATCCAGAAAAAGTTTGAGGAATATGCACATGTGTATTCAAGGTTCGAAAGAAAGCAGTAAAAAATATGTTAACCAAGTCAAGAACTTCAACAACAATATTCTCCTCAACTTCAGAGAGAATAATCTGTATAATCCAAATATCAGTATCAGATTCAGCCATATGATGATCAGGTTGAATTCAACAGCGTCAGCCTCGTTCACCGGTCTAATAATATCATTCTCTCTATGAATATCATCGTCCTCTCTGTCAATTTTCATACGAACGTTCTCTCTGTCAATTTTCATATGAGTTCCATCATCCGGAGGTCCAACATCATCCAGAGAGGTCCAACATCATCCGAAGGTCTGTGGGTTTATGGATTTTTAGTAATCTCATATGGTTTTCAAAATGTTGGCGGACCTCCGGATGATGGAACTCATATGGAGATTGACAGAGAAGATGATGATATGGATATGATAGGGATAGAGAGGATAATATTAGGTATGTTATTAAGTTGGTGAATGAGGCTGACAATATTGTTGTTGAACCTATCTCAAACCTGATCTGGCTGAATCTGATCATCATATGGCTGAATCTGAGACTAATATTTGGATTATACATGTCCCCAAAGTTGAGGAGAATATTGTTGTTGAAGTTGTTGCCTCGGTTAATATTTCATAATATGGCTGAATCTGAGACTGATATTTGGATTATACATGTCCCGAAGTTGAGGAGAATATTGATTTCGAAGTTGTTGACTCGGTTAATATTTCTGCTTTCACTTGAACCTTAAATACACGTGCATCCTCAAACTTTTACTGGATGGAATATTTTGATCGATGAAGTTTGACCACCCCGCCTTGGCACCGTTTCCACCCGACCATAAAGGTTATTCTCCCCGAAGTTGATGAAGTTTGTCCGACAACCCCAACTCCGACAACCCCAACTCTGACAACCCCAGTTCCGACAACCCCAACTCTGACACCCTCAGCTCCGACAACCGCATCTCCGACACCCTCTGCACCGACCGTCGACGAAGCTAAGGTTGATCGTCGAGGTTGGTGGAGCTAACGACAACCCCAACTCCGACAACCGCAACTCCGACACCCTCAGCACCGACCGTCGGCGGAGCTGAGGTTGGTCGTCGAGGTTGGTGGAGTTGAGGTTGACGGAGCTTGACGGAGCTGAGGTTGACGGTCCGACAACGTCAGCTCCTCTGACATCCCCAGCTGCGGCAACAACTGCTCCTCCGACAACATCAACTCCGACAACCCCAGCTCCGACAACATCAACTCCGACACCCTCATCACCGACCGTGACGGAGCCGAGGTAGGTTGGTGTGAGGTTGACGGAGCCTCCGACAACCCTAACTCCAACAACCCTAGCTCCGACAACCCAGCTCCAACAACCCCAGCTCCGACAACTTAGCTCCAACAACCCCAGCTCCGACAACCCCAGCTCTAACAACCCCAACTCTGACACTCTCAACTCCGACAACCGCATCTCTGACACTCTCAGAATCGACCGTCGACAGAGCTGAGGTTGGTCGTCGAGGTTGGTAGAGCTGAGGTCGACGGAGCTCAGTTGAGGTTGACGAAGCTGAAGTTGGTGGAGTTGAGGTTGACGGAGCTGACAGTTTACGGAGGTGAGGTTGGTGGAACTTAGGTCGACGCTGAGGTTGACGGAGCTAACAGTTCCGACAACCCCAGCTCCGACAACCCCACCTCTGACAACCCCAACTCCGACAACCCCAGTTCCGACAACCCCATCTCTGACAACCCCAGCTCCGACAACCCCAGCTCTGACACTCTCAGCTCCGACAACCCTAACTCCGACAACA
>NW_027339215.1:0-2668 GCF_000331145.2 Cicer arietinum | reverse complement strand
ATAAAGGACTAAAACGTTACCTGAGATTAAGTTAAAGGACCACAAATGTAATTTAGCCTTTCTATTAAGTACATTTTTCTTTTAGACATTTTAATTGAATAAAATTATTATTATTTATGAAGACATAGAATGGTTGCTTTAGTAGTCTTATATTCCGACCGACCTTCATCCTAACGTTATGATATAAATGAGATGACCCTCGTTATCAAAAATGAGAAAAAAAATGTCTTAATAGTTTATAAATAGAAAAAAAATAATAATTTGAATTTAGAAATAAAAAAAGAATTAATAGTTAAATTTAAATAAATAAATAGGCTAAAAGTAAATTTAAGTCTTATTTTTAATATAAACAATTTTATTAAAACAATTACAAGAGGTAGTCAAAATTCATCACAATAATAAAAAATTATATTTTAAAGACAATTATTTTTAACAGTGACACCTTTTAATACTTAACGGACTATCCTAAACACAAAAAAATTCAACAATCTTAACATGAGAGCTCTAGCATCAATAGACTAGTTTGACTACCAAGAGACCCAAGCATCGTATATAGCACCAAAATTGATGGCATTGAATAATATATAATGATCGGGACCATTAAAAGATTAGGAATTCAATTATGAATCCTTAGTCAAAAATCAACTATAATCAAATTAAATAAAAGACATATCGAGAGAAGAAACACATTTTAATATATTAAAATTTAAATAAAAATATGATATTTAAGTCTAAAAAAATTGTATTGGAGTCGTGCACAGTTGACTTTGGAAAAACGAATTCAAGTATAATAAATCATTGTGTTTGAGATATATATTAAATGTCAAAAATTCTAAATGGTCTAAATTTCTTAAGCTATTAATATTTGACTCGTTGCTCTAGTGCTCTTTTGATCTTCTCAACAATTTTTAAATATTTAAAGGACCAACTTAAATAAAATAATCCAAAACATTAAATTAAGTTTAATCAAGTGATGTGTGAAATAATTTTGCCATTAATAAATGATACAATTTTTTCTTTTAACATTGCGATTGTAAAAAACACAAGTTTTTTTATATATATAGTCTAGGATACAAGCATTTTCCATTCCTACCTACCTACCTCACCAGCCCCCATACACCCACCCCCTTTATTTTTATTATTATTATTATTTTACTCCTTTTTAATGCAACCCACTTTGAAATTTGTCACTTGGTGGGTCTGGGAATTGTATATTGTTGTCACAAAATCATTTTATATAATCTTTTTTATAAACAAACGTGGCTCACCATCTGAGTTAAATAAATTAAGACAATTTTTGTTGATTTTGTTTTATGTTAAAAAGAAATGATAAATTACATCATAATTAAAGATTTAAGAATTTTTATTTTATTGTTGTTTATCTCGTGAAAAAACGCATGTAGTAAACTCTCCCTATATAAATAGTTATATTCTTTTTTCGAGCATTTTGTGTTTATAAAAAAGTTCGGTTGAGATGGTTCACATATAGGTTGCTAAAAAAACCAATATTCTGCATGTGCTTTGTTTTGATCTGTTTTGTATATTCATATCTGGTTTGGTTAATGTAGTTGAATCTTGCTTTATTTGAGCTTCATTTTGAACTTCCGTAATTGCTTTTTTTTCTTTTGTTTACCTGTAACACTTTTGCCTAGCAAATAGCAATACCCCAAACTTTATGCTTGATTGAACCAAAAATTCCAAAATCACTTGGGGAAACCTAAAAGCTAAAAGCTTTCTTTCTAAATCCCATCCACAAGCTTTCATTCATATATGGCATCCTCTACATCATTGTGGGGTCCAAACAACTCATTACAAATGTTGAATATAGCATTTTTGGTTTTTTCTTTTTCTTTCTTTGAAGAATTGTAATTTACTCATCTTCTAATAAAAAGTAACCACATTAATAAATTTTTAAGTGGAATAAACATTAATTTGTGGTCACAAGCAAATTTACTCAAAATCTTAAAATATTATTTTGTCAATTTGTATCTATTTTATGAGACTTTATATATATGATACTTATTTTTTACCTCTTTGATTCTTGGTAATCTTTCTTTATCGACATTTTCTTTCTCAGTATGAATATCTAAAAATATTTACGTAAACAAAATAATTTAAAATACGTTCCAAAAAATAAAATTTAAATTTCTTAAATTTCAATTTTAACTTTTCCAAAATACATAATTTGCATACCTGAAAAATTCACAATTAAAATTTTTGAAATCAGTTTTTCAGACAAAATGTCTTCCAAATATTTCAAAATTGAAATTGCTAGAAAGTATATTTTTTTTTAATAAGACTAGTGTAAATTTTTCCTAGGACTCTTCAAATTATTTTAGGCCTAATTTTCATAATATGGGTCATTAATTCCCTCTTAGGTCCAAGCCACAAAGCCCATCTCAAAACACTAACAGTCCAACCATAAACTTCTTCATATTATAGATAAAGGAGATACTTTTTTTGCATAGCCTATTTTTATTTCCAAATTACCTTTCCTGTTTTTTCTTATCTCCCAACTCATTTATTTGTTCTAAAAAATTTTGTTTTATCTTTTCATAAAAAACCTACTACTTTTTTTTCTAAAAGAATTATTTTATCTTTGCCTGAAAAACTAATTTATCTTAATAAAGAAGTACTTTGTTTTTTTTCTTTCTCTCTCTCTCTCTCT
>NW_027339214.1:0-2666 GCF_000331145.2 Cicer arietinum | reverse complement strand
AAACCAGAGAACTGGTTTCTTGACAAGTCGAGAAATTCAAGTAATTTTAATTTTCCAATCTTTAAAGTAATTTCTCCACTCAAATTGTTGCTTGATAAATTCAATGACACCAATTCTACCAAATTTCCTATTTCTTCTGGAATGTTTCCTATCAATTGATTGCTTGAAAGATCAATGCTCCTTAAAATGAGCTCATTATTCTTAAACAATCGTTCTTCCCCTTTCCACATCAACAATGCATTCAAATCAAAACCGGCATATTGAAATATGGATCCAACACCTGTTGAGTAAAGTATAGGAGTTTCTTGGATATTAGTAGAGGAAACTTTTTGAGACATTGAGGAGAAATTCTTCAAACATTTGAAAATTTGTCCTGATATATTGTTCTCAGATAGATCCAACAACTGAATATTTTTTAAGTAACACAGACTTTGAGGAAGATTTCCATAGAATTGGTTCCTTCTTAAGCTTAACAATTGCAATTCTTGTCCTAACCAATACGGTATTGGTCCCGATAATCTATTATCTCCAAGATCTAGCATGC
The DNA here is from genome assembly GCF_000331145.2 of Cicer arietinum. Classification (NCBI taxonomy): domain Eukaryota; kingdom Viridiplantae; phylum Streptophyta; class Magnoliopsida; order Fabales; family Fabaceae; genus Cicer; species Cicer arietinum. The sequence continues at coordinate 2,122 of NW_027339214.1, read as the reverse complement.
GCAAGTTTGTGCAATTTTTCAAGGAGAAAGGTAACTTCCCCGTTAAGCTATTGTTCCGCAATATCAATACCTTAAGTTCAAGTAATGATCCCATTGATGATGGAACTTCTCCAGATAATATATTGTCACTCAAATCCAGAAATTTCAATGCTTTCAAATTACCCCAACAATTAGAGAGTAGACTTGATAACTGATTATTTGATAGATCCAATACAATCAACGAATCAACCACAATGTTAGTACATAAGAACAAATCAATTTTTGAAAATTTGTTCTTGGACATCTCAAGCAATGTTGCACTTCGAAAAAATGGTGGGATTGAACCTTCAAACTGATTTGTATTCAGAATTACTTCAAAATAATGAAAAAATGTTATGGGTAAATTTGGAATTGTGCCGCTGAGATTATTGTTTGAAATATTCATGAAAATTAGATTTGTTGATTGAGTCCAAAACCACACTGGAACTAAGTCTGTGATTTTAGCATCAGAAATGTCAAGGGCTTGGAGATATTTTTGACCCTGCAACCATGTAGGAAAACTAGGCCCTAATATACAAGACCTTAGATATATGGAAAACAATTGAAAAGGCGGCACCCATTTTTCACTGAATATTAAAGCTAATGAATTGGAATTCAAGTTTAAATTCTTTAACATAGACATGTTGCCAAAATGGGAGTCAGTGATCACACCTTCTAAATTATTGGAATCCAATTCCAAACTCTCTAATTGATAAGGGAATGAATGCATTATTTTCCCATATAATAGATTGTGAGAGAGTATCAATGTTTTTAATGATGAGAACACTGACATGTCAGGTAGTGTACCAATAATTTGGTTGCTAGCCAAATATAATTCTTGTATCGAGTACTTTGCACACCCAACAGATAAATTATGAATTATTACTGAAAGATCTTCACTCAACTTGTTACTTGACATGTCTAATGACCTTAACGAACATAAGTTACTAAATGATTTTCCCAGTGTGTTTCCAAAATCATAATGAATGGAGCCTTGCAAAAGGTTATCGCTAAGATCAAGCTCGGTTAAGTTGGAGGCGACATTATACACCCATTCAAATATTTTGAAAGATGTGAATGCATTGCCCGAAAGATCAATGACTTTAAGAGAAGTAGAAAAATTGAAGATTGAATGGAAGGGAGAAAGATCAGAAAGATGACAATCAGATAGCTTCAATATTTGTATATTTGGAAGCATAGCAATTGTTTGCAGCCAGAGACGAGAAGTATCGAGATTTTGCATTAGACTTAAATCAAGATGAGTTAAAAGAGTGAGATTAGAAAGCCACTCACCTCCAACACCATTCTTGTCGCTCAAGAGATTCCCTCTAAGATCAAGCTCCTGTAAATTTGAAAGGCTTCCAAGTTGATGAGGAATGGTTCCAACAAGGTTATTACCACGGAGATAAAGGTACTGCAAATGAGAGAGATTTCCAAGTTGATGAGGGATTGTACCATCAAGGTAGTTAGATGAAAGATCAAGATATTGCAAGTTGCTTAGACGAGAAATATCATTTGGAAATCTTCCCCCATTAAATGAAGCTCGGAGGTCAAGGAACCTTAAGTTGCTTAGAGAACCAAATAATTCTGGAAATTTACTGTTTGAAAACCAATTATAACTAAGGTTCAAATACTTTAATTGGCGCAACTCCAACAATGATGCGTTGATCTCGCCTCGAAAACGACCAAACTGATCGCCATATAGATGAAGCATTTCAACATGGTCAGTTTGATTGCTACAACCGACTCCTTTCCATTCACAGCAATCATAACTCTTGTTGTTCCATGAAGACAAAGGGTCATTATTGTAATCTTCCACAATACTTGCCTTCAACTGAAGGAGAGCACGTCTCTCCATATCTATGCAACCTGCTGAAGCAACTCCATAATTGTTGGAATAAAGAAGAAGCTGCAACTGCAACTGCAACAACACAAAGATTGTTCCAACTAATTTCATACTCATCATCTTCCTCTCTCTAACACTCAAATTGTTACTTCTCACATTCATAAACAAAATTCGAATGGAAACAAGACAATTTATAATGTACAAACCAAACAAAAGGGAAAGACTAAATGCGTAGACTTGACTTAGTGGAAGACTTGA
>NW_027339213.1:0-2657 GCF_000331145.2 Cicer arietinum | reverse complement strand
TTACATAATATATGATAAATAAAAATTTGAAACAAATGTAAAACTTATTAATTTTAATGTAACTATTTTTTTAAAATTAATGATATTAATATTTGTTGTTAGTCATTATATAGATTGTAGTTGAGTTCGTACAAAATATTTATATACTTTTACAGTCTCTATTTTTGTTTATAAAAACTTATTTTATGAAACAATATTTTAATAATTATAAGTATGTTCCATTCACAACAGTTTCCTCAACCTCAAGCAGATCAAATTCAATACCGACCAACTATAAGCCAACAGCTAGCTGGTTTGATCAGATCAGATTTAAATCAATCTCAACTAACTATGGCTTCATCGACTAGTGGTGGTGTACTTGAAGATGAAATGCTATTTCAAATATTGTCTCCAACACCAATTAATAATACTTTTGAGAGACTTTTATCGTCGGGTAATATTTCATCAAATAATGATGGAGATAGTGAAGCTAATGATTAGAGGAATTATTGTGATGATTGATGTATTCAAATAATATTTGCTATTTTTATTTTTGACTTGTATGAATATATTATATATTATATATTATTATTATTATTATTATTATTATTGTTATTATTTAATTATGGTGTGTTTAACTTTTGGTTTGTATGACATTATTTATTAATTTTAAAATATTTTATTTTGTTTGTTAGTAATAAGATTATATGTTTATATATAATATAATATTTTATTTAAATTTATTTTAAATTTTATTGTGAATTTATAATTTTAATTTTTAAATTATATTAATATAAATTTTTTATATATAATATTATTTTTTAATATTAATTTCAAAGTTTATAAAATTATTTTTTAATAAAGTCACCCATTTGTGGCGGCCAAAACGGCTACAAATAGAACAGTTGTGGCGGCCTAAGCCCTCACAATCTGTTGCTTTATATCTGTTTCATTATTTGTGGCGACTTAAGCCCTCACAAAAGGGAGAATTTATGATGGTCTTTGCCTTCACAATCTCTGATTTTTTTTTAATCAATTTTATCATTGTGGCGATCTAAGCCCTCATAAATTTATGGCGGACTTTTCGTTTTTGAGGAGATACTGAAGGCAATGAAGATGTATGACATTCACTATATATGACGAACCTTGGATCCTATATAATATGAGAATATGAAACTTGAAATTTTTTGAAGAAATTAGTAGTACCATGAAAATATTTAATACATAATGTAACTCTCAAATAATGAAAAGTTGAAGCACAATTTCAATTGTAGTATAGGTTCAATTAAAGAAAATAAAGAAGAAAATAAAAATCTACATGGTAGAACATATCCGTAAGTTTAAGCCAACTATAGAGAAGAGTGATATATGCATTTCTATGGTGTCACAACAAAATGTATTTGATATGGCAAATCTAAGATTAAGTGACCTAAGAAGAGCCGATGTGTCGTTGATCTAATTTGCATCTCAGTTTTATTAAATTATAAATAGATAATTTTTTTTTAATAAAATTTCTACCAAAGAAAGTTTTAGAAGATAAGATATCATAAAATAAGTAAATGTTCAAAAGTTACAAATAAATGATTATATAGATCATCATAAAATAACAAATTCTGAATCAATATCTAAAAATGATATAGATAAAAGACTATTGAATCTAATCTAGCCTACACGTGACACAATTTTTATAGACTCATCTCTTTCTACGTTTCTTAATGCTTTCAATCTTATATTATATATAAAAATTAATATCAAGAATAAATAACATAAAAAAATAATATCAAATGCATATATTAGAAATTGAAACAAAAATTTGAGGCATTAATTACCTAACTAATAAATATATATATATATATATATATTTTTTTTTTTTGAAATAGGTTTATAACATGAACAATAAAAGTGAAAAATAATGAGTGAGAAATTGTTTTAAGAATTTTTTTTTTATTATTATAATAAAAAGGGCATTTGAATGATGTTAAATAAATGAAGTAAATATGCATGACACCATAGAAATTCATCTAATGGATAACCGTGAGACAAATGATATTACTAATTTTAGAATTGATTTTCGGTCACCTTTTTAAATAAATTTTTGTTATGAAAATAATTGGGGTTACATTTTACCATTTAGCATATACATAGTGAAACACGTGATGTTGTAGTGATCAAAAATAGGCAACAAAATATTTCACTCATCAGTTGTGATGCTCCAAAATAGTTCATGTAAATTTTGGTAAACAAATGATAAAGAAGATAACTTTGAATTAGTATTGTAGTATACCGGTGAAGAAGAGTTAAGAGATACATTATCTATTATCAAGACACGACTCATCTCTTGAAATCAAGAAACTAAATAAAATAAAATTTGAAAACCACTAAAATAAAATGAAATAAAATAAAAGAAGAGAACATGAGATTAAAACTTGTACCAATAAAAACATGTGATTGAGACATGTTGCAGATGAAGCTTCAAAGATCTCGTTCTATATTGGAATAAATTATATTTTAAACCACTATTCTTTTTTTGTTTTAGGAACTACAAACTGATGTTTTTAACTCTAATACTTTAGATAATATGTGATTGAGACATGTTGTAGATGAAATTTCAAAGATCTCCTTCTCTATTGGAATAAATTATATTGTAAATCACTATTCCTGTTTTTTTTTTTTTTTTT
>NW_027339212.1:0-2644 GCF_000331145.2 Cicer arietinum | reverse complement strand
TTGTTACTAGGTTTATTTTAGTCCATTTTGGTTCTTAATCAATGTAGTTCGTCTAATAAAAGCCCTAGTATTAAAGAATTATGATTTTAATTCATTTTGGTTTTTAATAGGTTTATTCTAATACATTTTGGTTCTAAGGCAATGTAGTTTGTCCATTAAGTGCATCAATCTTATTAGAATAGTACTTTTGTCGTTGTGGTCTTTACAAGCTTTATTCTAGTTTTTTTTGGTTCTTAGTCAGTGTAAGTCGTCCAATAAGTGCACTTGTTTTAAAGGATTAAGATTTTAGATAATTTTCATCTTTACGATTTTAACACTAGTCTATTTTCGTTCTTAATCAATGTAGTTTGTCTAATAAGAGCACTAGTTTCAATGGATTTAGATATTAAATTATTTTGGTGATTAATTGGTTTATTCTAGTACATTTTGTTTCTTAGTGAAAGTAGTTTCTTCAATAAGTGCACTAGTTACAATGGATTAAAATTTTAGGTCATTTTGGTCGTTACTAGGTTAGTTCCAGCCCATTTTGGTTTTTTTTTTCCAATGTAGTTCGTTTCATAAGTGCACTAGTTTCAAAGGATTAAGATTTCAGGTAGTTTTGGTGTTTAATAAGTATATTCTAGTCCAATTTGATACTTAGTCAATGTAGTTCGTCTAATAAGTGCACTAGTTTCAATGGACTAATATTTTAGGTCATTTTGGTCTTTAACAGGTTTTTCAAATCTGTATTGGTTTTAAGGCAATGTTTTTTTGTCCAATAAGTGCATAAGTATCAATTTATTAAGATTTTGTCATTTTTATCAATATTAGGTCTACTATAATCCATAATAGTTCTTAAGCAATGAAGTTCGTCCAATAAGTGCATAAGACTCTATGGATTAAGATTTTAGGTCATTTTGGTCTTTAATAGGTTCATTCCAATCCATCTTTCTTCCTAGCCAATGTAGTTGGTCCAATAAGTGCATATGTCCTAATTGATTAAGATATTTTTTTTATTTTGGTCTTCGCAAGGTTTATTATAGTCCATTTTTGTTTTAAGCAATGTAGTTCGTCAAAAAGTGCACAAGTCTCATTGGATTAATTTTTTTGATACTTTTGTCTTTACAAGGTTTATTCTAGTTCGTTGTAGTTATTAGATAATGTAGTTCGTCCAGTATGTTCATAAACCTCAATGGATTAAGATTTTAGGTCACTTTTGTCTTAAATATCTTTATTTTAGTCCATTTTTGTTCTAAGTCGGTGTAGTTCGTCTAATAAGTGCACAAGTCACATTAGATTAAGATTTTAGGTCATTTTGGTCTTTAATAGGTTTCGGTTAGTTCATTTTAGTTCTTAGTCAATTTAGTTCGTTCACTAAGGGCATAAGTCTCATTAGATTAAGATTTTTTATCCTTTTGTTCTTTACAAGGTGTATTCTACTCCACTTTTGGTTCTTAGTCAATGTAGATCATCCAATAAGTTCACTAGTTTCAATTGATTAAGATTTTACATCATTTTTGTCCTTACTAAGTTTATTCAAGACCATTTCGGTTCTTAGTCAATATAGTTCATCTAATAAGGGCACTAGTTTTAATTGATTAAGATTTTAGATCATTTTGGTTAATAATAAGTTTATTCTAGTGCATTTTGTTTCTTAGTCAATGTAGTTCGTCCCATAAGTGCACTAGTTTCAATGTAAAGAATTTAGGTCATTTTGGTTGTTACCAGGTTTATTCTAGTCCATTTCGTTTCTTAGTTAAATTTTTTTGTCTAATAAATGCACTAGTTTCATTGGATTAAGATTTAAGGTGGTTTTGGTCTATAATATGTTTATTCAAGTCAAATTTGGTAATTAATCAATGTAATTCATCTCATAAGTGCACTAGTTTCAATGCACAAATATTTTAAATCATTTTGGTCTTTGATAGGTTTATTCTAATTCATTTTTGTTTTTAGACAATGTTTTTCGTCCAATGAATACATAAATCTAAATTTAATAAGATTTTAGGTCATTTTTGTCAATAATAGGTTTATTCTAATTCATTTTGGTTTATAAGCAATGTATTTCATCCAATAAGTGCTTAAGTCTAATTGGATTATGATGTAAGGTCATTTTAGTCTTTCATAGGATCATTCTAACTCATTTTTTTCTTGGCCAATGTAGTTCGTCCATTAAGTGATATGTCGCAATTGATTAAGATTCTTGGTCATTTTGGTCCTTACAAAGTTTATTATAGTCCACTTTTCTTCTTAAGCAATGTAGTTCTTCCAAAAAGTGCATAAGTCTCATTAGATTAAAGTTTATGATATTTTTGGCTTTACAAGGTTTATTCTAGTCCATTTTAGTTCTTAGTCACTGTAGTTCATCCTATAAATTCATAAATCTCATTGGATTAAGATTTTAGGACATTTTTGTATCGAGTCCATATTTGTTCTTAGTTGGTGTACTTTGTGTAATGAGTGCATAAATCTCAATTGATTAAGATTTTAGGTCATTTTGGTCTTTAATTGGTTTATTGTAGTCCACTTTGGTTCTTAGTCAATTTAGTTCGTGCAATAAGTACATAAGTGTCATTCGATACAAAGTTTTGTGAATTGGTTATTTACAAGTTTAATTCTAGTCCATTTATTATTCTTAGTCAATGTTGTTCATGTAATAAGTGCA
>NW_027339211.1:0-2643 GCF_000331145.2 Cicer arietinum | reverse complement strand
GAGGTTCTTGATTTGGCTTCGACATTGTAATCGGATTCGAGAGACGTATGAGAACAAGAGAAACACAATTTCTTGATACTGAAATCGGATTCGAGAGACTTGAAAGAGAAAAAAAGAACGATTTTCTTGATTGTGGTCTGATGAGAAAAAGTAGGAGGGATTGTTTTTTTAGTTTAACAAAGACTGAAAGATAGCGTTATGTATAGCGTTGGGTAATTGTGGGCCCAAGAACGACTTAAAGAATAGTAATGTGTGTAACTGTGGGCCACATAGGTGTCATGGGCCTCGATGGCATGTTTTATATCGTGGACTTTTGGCCTTCCGCCACCATCGACAACACTGTCCGCAAATGAAGTTTATGAAATTGATATGTTCTGAGTTACCATTGTAGTCTGTGGGGACATTATATAAAAGGGTCATTCTTGCCACTGATATGATCACTCCACCTCTAGTTATAGATCAACCATGATAAATACATATTGATGTAAATAACCAATTTAATTTTTAGATTTATCAGAAACATTAAATTTGGAAACTCGAGATAGGACAACTGGGTTGGCATTAAAATATAGATTTATCTTGAAGTCATATTGCCAGTAAAATAAAGGCATGAGAGATAGATGTGAATAAGGTAAGAATATGCAGACCTGGCTGCTCACCCAGTTCAATGATATGCAACTTAGATATAATTTGACCAGCATTAAGTGTTTTTTAGGCAAAAGAAATCAAAACAGAATGATTTTCATTCCCAGGAAGCTGTCCAACAAACAAAATCAAAATTTGTCCAACACATAATAGCATAGTTTGGTATTATTCAATTATTCAGGTAATATCTATAAATAACTTGATTATATGAAGATGAGCACATCACTTTAGTCATTTCCATAAGTTTTAATAAAAATAACTGTTAAATTGAGTCTACATATCAATTTTGATGTTTGACTAGGATACCTGAATCACTCATACAAAAATCAAAATTAGGGTTTTCATACATTTTTCTCCTCCTCTTTCCATGTTTTTCTTGTTTATATCTTTCTTCTTTCTTATTGGATAAGAAATGCTCTTAATAGAAAAATAAGGTTGTTAAGAAGTGTGAACTCATGTTTTTTCAAATTTTATTTTTCGTTAATTTGTGTTAAATATTTTTTCAAATCTTGTTAAAAGTGTTTTTTTCTTTATGAATTTAAGATTTTTAGGATTTGGAGTTTACTAAGTTTTTCATAAATTTATGAGTTTGTTAAAGTGTTTTTTGTGGGTTTGAGTTTGTTGTATTCTCATTTATCTCACTTGTTGGGTTCTGAATTTGGGTTGAATATGAGAAGTATGGATTTATTGTTGTTGTTCTTTTAAAATTTTATTATTTTAGATTGGAGTCCAAAGAAGACGACTGAAACAACCTAGTCAAACATCCAAATTGACATACTTAAAGGTTTTTTATTAAAACTAATGGAGAAGACTAAAGTGGCTAACGGAACTATAGTTAAGAAATCATAACAGAATAAAAATTAGTTAAATGACCAAAACGAAACCTAAAAGAAGATAAAGGACCAAAAGAGTAATTTAGTCCAGTTTCTACTATTAGAAGTTTGTTTATGCCCAACAATGTTTACTGTGAATAGAAAGAATATCAGATACATGTTATTTGAGGATGGCCAAAGATAGTGATGAAAGTAAGAATATGGCTAAAGAAAAATGGTGAACTAGGGTGATAAAAAATGCATATATTTCAATTGATGTATAAGTGAGAAAATTAAAATTAATAGTTGAATAGTTCAATTGATGTATAAAATGTATCTATTTCAATTGATGTATAAATTATGTGTGTTGCGGTTAATCAATAGATTTTCAACATTAAACATAAATTATATATCCTAATTGTAAAGACTCACAGAAAAATAAAAATCAATTGTGTCTTGCGCATTAGAGTTTATCTTGTGTTTACATGTATCAACAATGTATTAGAGCTAATCGATGTATCAAAGCATATCGTGTAAGCCGCAGACAGAAAAATAAAATATTGATACATCATAGCTTATACATAAGTGGTCCTTTGTGAACCAGTATAGAATTATATCAACAAAATAGTCACACATTTGACATTGAAATTGACTAATGTGTCTCAATGGAGAACCTTGAGTATGTTGTAACTAGTTTTTGTTCAAATCTCCAAAACCATATTAGATAAAGTACTTGTAATTTCTAGAAGTTTTTTTGTGTAATTGTCAGGTAGATAGTTAAATTAGTTAGATTAAATTAATCTAACTAACTCAAATATTATGAGTCTGTTGTATAAATAAGCTTGTGACATTCCTTGAATACAAGTGATTTGGCACCAAATACTCTACTAGTCTTTACAATTTGTGTCAATAGCAAAGTTCAAGGAAGAAGAACAAGCCTTACAAGTTTTTAATGGTGGTAGAACAAGAAAGTGAGGTAGATGATGAAAAGGTGGTGGAGGTAGAGGGAGACAATCCTTCAACAAGCAAGTCATAGTTTTACAAATTTCACAAATTAAGACACTATCAATATGAGTGTCCTAATTGGGAAGAGAGTGTCAATTACACTGAATTTGATGAAGAAATGCTTCTCATGGCACAAAAAGAAGAATCAAAGAAAGAAAGGTACAATGGTTTCTTGACTCAG
>NW_027339210.1:0-2634 GCF_000331145.2 Cicer arietinum | reverse complement strand
TATATATATATATATATATATATATGTGTGTGTGTGTGTGTGTGTGTGTGTGTGTGTGTGTGAGAAGCCAAGAAAGATAAACACAAAACGTTTCCCCAGCCTCGTGAATTTCTTTCTTCTTCTTCCTCTGTTTCAAAGCTGTGTTGGTGGGTTACAAAAACAAACATAAACCCTCATTTATCTACTAGATCTCAGCTTCCATTTGAGAAGTGTCACGAGAGAAAGTTGCTCCTCACTACATTACAGTTCTTGTGAGCTAACTTTTGAGGTGTCGACGCGAGCGAGAGTTTTCGCCGTACTTGATTGCGGTAGAGAAAACCATTGAGGAAGCGATAACGAAGGTAAGAGCTTCTTCCAAATTTTTAGTTTGCATATAGGGACTCTATATGTGTAATTGATGGATGATTAATGTGTGATTGCGTAATAATTAATTTTGACGTGAATATATATACATTTTGAGTGAATAAACTTGATGTGATTAAGGTGCGGTTATGTATGAATTTGTGGAGATTAAGTAGAGGTGATTTATGTGTGATTGAGGAGTGGAGATGTACAAATTGAATTTGATGTGATAATGTATTCATAACTGATAGTATGTGCGTTATGAATTTTATCGAGGAAAAAAATATTTTGAGTGTACTCTGTGATAAGTTTAAAAAATTATTAGTGTTAAATGAGTATTATAAATGGTAAATCTTTTAATAGTTGCATTTTCTTAATGATTGTGGTGAAAAGAATCGGAGTATGCTCATGCATTTCATAGTTTGTGGTGACTGTGACGGGCCACAATGTCAGTGGTGACTGCGATGGGCCACAATGTTAAGTGGTGACCGTGATGGACCACAAAATTAAGTGGTGATTGTGATGGTCCAGGTGGTGGTTCCATGTGATAGTTGGTCCATCTTATCCTTAAGATAATTTAACTGATGTGTAAGGCATGTGATAGGCTACACTCTAGTAAATCGTGCTACCCTGTGAGAGACTGCACCTCGGTAATTAGTACTAAGGCCTGTGATAAGCGGTACAATTATGATTTACACCCCTCGAAGAGGGTTTTTGTTGGAAATTTTGGAATCATGTGCATTGGCATATACGCATTGCATTAGGGTGCTTGGCACGCGAGTCATGTTTGTTATACTATGAAAATTGTATATACATACTCGATTGTTGCTTCTTATTGTGCCGTAATTGCAAAGTGTTATTGCTTGTCTTTATGACGTAAGTGTTAAATGTTATTTGTTTATTTCGGTTGGTGACCCTTTACATTCTTGTGGAAATTGGGCTTTGCCCTCAGATGATACCTGAGTTCGTTCCACCGATTGTTACCTTGATGACAGAAACATCGTTAGACTTCCCTAACCGATACTCACCAACTTCTTGGGTATACGACTCCATCTCAAGTAAGGCTACTTATACGCGGAGGGTGGTCAGAACAAGTAGGAAAGCTAGAGCAGTATACCTTATGGAGCTCACACGTGAGAGAATCGACCATCCGGTTCCTTCAGTATTGGTGCTCAGGGTGAGTGGAGCATGGGAAGAAGTACAGGATTCCTCAGTTAGAGTTGAGGCGGAGGCCACCATAGGAGCTAGAGATACAATCGTTGGGCCAGAGATTGGCGGAAAGGATAAGGGGTTGATGCCAGTAGTAAGTGATATTGCAGGACCATCTAGGCAGGTCGAGTTAGAGCTTCCATTTCCGGTGAATGATCCCTTACGGACTTTCGCTGAAATAGTGGACTATTTTGATATCTCAGCGTCGCCGAAGCTACCTATCTTGTGGGTGGATCTGATTTATGAGGATATCGATCCTTCTATGGATGTTGATGAGGAGGAGGTTACTTCAAAGATGGATATTGCGTCAATAGGCACTTGCGAAGTGTGTGGAGGTCATCCATGTTATTGTAGTTGATAGTGAATGATCAGATTAGTTTGGTTGTATAGGGACTTAGTGTCTTTGGTGGTCGTACTTATTTCATTTTGGAATGACTGCATCTATAACTTATATTGTCAGTTGACTTTCATATGGTGAGTCCATGTTCCATTTTTTTTTTTGTGACCATGGGGGGATAGCATTCTTGTAGCAGTGTTTTTGTGCAAATGTCTTCCAAGAATACCCTAGGGGTATGAGCGATGTCTGATGGGTCTCATAGCCCTGATGTATTTTCTATTTGTATATTTTGGATTATTGTCTCAAAAACTATTTTAGTTTGTTGGTATATGTGATGTAATTATTCAGGACTTTTGTCGTTTGCATTACGACGAGTTAATTTTATTATTTGTTTTTGAAAAAAAAAATGCACTCGCGCTGTTAAAAATCAGAGTGTTACATTGTGGTATCAGAGCTTTGGTTAGACGGTAGGTCAACTTATAAGTTGGAAGTCGTTATCTGATCATGCGTCAGAGTAAGTTGTTTGAGTTGTTAGGTCTTGTGTAGTTGTGATGTGATGATGTAGTTGAAAGTTTTTTTTGGAATTCTCCGAAGTGGTGTTAAGATTTCTTCTTGATGTTGGTTTTGTAGAAAACAATGCCTCCAAGAAGGAACAACGCTGCAAGAGTCAACGTCCACAAGGATGATCAAATGGTTGAAGCAATGAATAACATGGATACTTCTATTGCTACATAAACAGCTGCAAA
>NW_027339209.1:0-2627 GCF_000331145.2 Cicer arietinum | reverse complement strand
GTATGTGCCAAACATGAAGAACAATCTGTTAAGCCTTGGACAACTGCTTGAAAAGGGGTATTCAATGAAGATGGAGCATGTTGAAATGAGATTGTTTGATAGTTCAAGAAGATTGATCTTGAAGGCACCACTGTCTGAAAATAGAACCTTCAAGATTGATGTCCAGATCAATGAGAACAAGTGTCTAGCTGCTAAAGTCAGGAATGAAGATTGGTTGCGGCATCAGAGGTTTGGACATTTAAATTTCAGAAGCCTTCAAATGTTGCAGAACAAGAAAATGGTGCAAGGAATTCCAGAAATTATGTGTGAAGAATGTTGTCAGACGAAACAACACAGAAACTCAATCAAGGCTGAAGTGCCAACTCGATCTTCAAAAATGATGGAGATAGTCTACTATGATGTTTGTGGTCCTTTTGAAAAAAGTATCAATAGAAGGTAATCATTACTTTGTATCATTCATTGATGATTTTTCAAGGAAAATTTGGGTAGATCTAATCAAGAGAAAGAATGAAGTGCTTGAGATACTTAAAAAATTCAAGATAATGGTTGAAAAATAAAGTGGCATTAGAATGAAAATTATCAGGATAAATGGAGGAGGAGAATATAATTCTCATGAATTCCATGATTTATGTGAAAAAGGGATATTGCATGAAGTGACTGCACCATACACTCCCCCAAAATAATGGCACGGTTGAAAGGAGAAACATAACTAAAATGAACATGGTCAGGAGTATGTTGAAGGGGAAGAAAATGTCTCGTAGATTTTAGGGGGAAGCAGTATCAACTGTAATGTACAATTTGAATAGGTGTCCAACCAAGAGACTAAGCACAAGGACACCTGAAGAAACTTGGACTGGAAGAAAGCCAACTGTGAATCATCTGAGAGTGTTTGGTTCATTATGATTCAAGTATGTGTCAGTTCAAAACAGGAAAAAAAACTTGATGATAGGGCTGAACAAATGGTGATGTTGGGATATGATGCCACTGGAACTTACAAGCAATAGGATCCAGACAAGAACAAGGTGGTGATAAGTAGGGACATATTGATGGATGAATCAAGAAGATGAGATTGAAAATTTTGTATTGTTATTTTTAATGAATTATATATATATATATATATATATATATATATTTAACTTTAAAAAAAATGAATTTAAGAAGTTAATTTATTTTTTAAAAGACAACTTCTTTAATTAAAAAGAAGAAAAAAAATTCTTAAGAAAGTTGTCATTTGTAACTAGACTTTTAACTTGATAAAAAAAAATAATATTTTGATATATAACTAAAAATAAAAGAATAATTTAATAATTTTTCTCAAATTAGGCTCATTGAAAAAAACCCATAACATACACCTTTAAATTAGTTAATCAGAATAAAATTTAAAAAATGTCATTCGAATTTAGTAGGTAAGCCAAAATTCACAGGTTTTAACAATTTTTGGGTCATATGGTTAACGTTAATCCTTTTCTTAAGGAATTGTATCGTGCACCCCCACCTGTACCTCTTACCCCCTATTCCAATCAAAAATACTATTTTGTCCCTGTTGTTATCTATATAAACCTCCTAAATATGTACCTTCCCTTTTTTCACCTATTTCATTCGAAACTTTCAATTGTCTTAATCACATATTTACAAACCTTCAAACATTTGAAACCTTCGAAACACTAAAGTGAGAACCCGCTTCAAAAATTTGAAACTTTTGAAACTATATTTTTCAAATTGTTCAAAAGTTTCTATCAACATGAAACTTTCGAACTGATATTTTTTTCCAGATTCCACAAATTTTCAAAAATTTCTAACAAATTGAAACTTTCAAAGTGCATTTTGTCCTAGATTTTTTGAAACTTTCGAAAGTTTTCATCTACATGAAACTTTCAAAATGCATAAACCTTCGAAACTTTCTAACAGTTTGAAATTTTCGAAATATGGATTTTAGAAACATGAAGTATTCAAATGTTTCGAAACTTTAGAATTTATGGAAAGTTTCGAAATAGGTTCAAAAATTTGGTCTTCAATGAAACTTCCGAATCGAGTTTCAACAATTTGGGAACAATACGAAAGTTCTAAAATGATATTTTTTGTTTATTTAATTTTTTTCTCTCTATTTTTATTATTATTGATATAATGATATATTGTAGTGCCTAGAATGAGAGGTGCCTTTGACCAAATTATTCGCAACATTGCCCGAAGCATGAGAGGTGATAGTGGTGATGGAGTAGAGAGAATTCCACCAACAACATCAAACAAACGACAGAATGAAGCAAACCGTCCAATTAGGCAGCGTCATCGTAGACATGATTTTCAGGATGATGTCGTTGAGCCTACTAAGCATGCACATATGGAGGATGATGTCCTTGAGCCAACACAAATGGAGCAAGTTGAGGAGCAGTATGTTATGTCTGCACATGATGATGCTGATGATGTTGAACTTGAGCATGATCATCAGCTCGGATTCTCTGGAGGACCAGTGTTGACACAGTATGAACATCACGTGACTTAGAGGAAATGAGAATGAGATGTATATTTTAATTAATTTTTCATTATATTTAATTAGTTGTTTATTTAAGGCTTAATTGCAGTTTTGGTCCCCCTATTTTAGCTGAATCGCGAAAGTAGTCCCTCCATTT
>NW_027339208.1:0-2599 GCF_000331145.2 Cicer arietinum | reverse complement strand
TATTCTTCGACAAAAGATTCACCGTACTTAATTTAATTTATTTATCGACGAATAATTTTAATCAGGACATCAAAATATATTTTTGGATATTAAACTCACAAAATATCAATAACTTGGCTAAAAAGCCTCAGAGTTCAATACCAAAATATATAAATTAGATTTTAAAACTATGAATCTTACGTAGACTAAACAAGATGACATCAACCAAAACACTAGATCTAAAACTAAGACTAACTAAAAAGACACCTTACAATTAGATACTAATCTTTTGCTCTTCATCGAACCAATTAATCTTGTTCACCTAATCGATAACAGATAACTTTACTATATTTTAAATTCCAATTACCTTACCCAATTAATTAAATCTCCTGATCAATTAAATTCATGACTTACCATCTTCTTGTTAACTCTTATCGATTAATATTTTTTCTAATATATTAATCAACTTATGTAATCCATTAAAAGCCTTACTATTGTATTAATTAACTCGTTTAATCCATTAGCAATCATATTAATCTATTTTTTCGAAAAGAAACTTTTTAATATATTGATTAATTCATCTAATCCACTAATCTATCAATTAACTTATATAGTCCATTTACACGTTTATTAATCTAATAAGTAACTCCTCTAATCTATTAACCGACTTATTAATCTATTAATTAACTTACTTAGTTTTCAATCGTCTAATAGATTAATCTGCTGAACTTAATAGAGTAACATTGTTATCCAAACAAATTATTTAATAAAACAACAATAATTATCATCAACAGATCTTTATGTAATATCAAAATACACAATAAATAATTATATATCATCATGACCAAGTAATACTAATTAGTCACACAGTTATTGAATTTGCACTTTAAGAGTGATACGGTTAGAAACTAATACTGTTTTGGGAAAATTAGATTGATCAAAATAAACCAAGAACGTTCTCAGTATTAAAAATTTGTGTAATTCAAGTATAGCATTAATTGTATGTGATAACTAACTACCTAATCACTTAATTAGTTATTTAGTTACATGACAGTTAGAATGAATAGAAATGGACCATGTATAAATAACACACTCCATTCATTCAACAAAAGTTCAACAAGTTCATTCATTCACATTAATTCTAGTTTTCTATTTTCTTGCACTTTAAGAAATAACTTGAAAGCTAAACATTGATATCCAGAGCTTGGTTGCGAGAACCAAATCAGAGTGAAAAACACGAGTGAAGTGAGGATGAGTTCTATAACATTGATTTTTAACAGCGAGAATGCACTTTATTTTTTTATAAAAAAAATCTTAATAAAATAATACGTCGTAACACAAAACAATAAGAGTCATAAATAATTACATCATATATACAAACAAGCTAAAATAGTTTTGGGGACAATAATCCAAAGTATACAAGTAGAAAATACACCAGGGCTATGAGACCTATCAGACATCGCTCGTATCCCTGGTATTCTCGGCAGACACCTGCAGATAAGTATTGCTCCAAGAATGTTATCCCTCATGGTCACGTCAAAAAAATGGAACATGAACCCACCAAAATGAAAATTGTCAAGGTATGTCATATATACAGTCATCCCAAAACAAAATAAACACAACAACCAACAACTACAGTAACAAGGGTGACCTCCACACACTGCACAAGTTTCTGCTGACGCAATATCTCTCCTCGAAGTAAGTTCGTTCTCCTCATCAGCCATAGAGGGATCAGTCTCCTCAGAGGTCAGGTCAACCCACGAGATAGGTGGCTTCGGCGGCGCTGAAATCTAAAAAACATTTCACTACCTCAGTGACAGTCGGTAATGGATCATTGACCGGAAGTGGAAGCTCTAGCTCGACGTACCTAGACGGTCCTAATATATCTTCTCCTGCTGGGATCGATCCCTTATCTTTCTCGCCAGCCCTCGGTCCAAGCACTACATCCCCTACTCCTATGGTGGGAGTCACCACACCGACGGTGGCCTCCTCTTCACCTCTAACTAAAGCATCCTACGCATCTTCCCATGCTCCATTCTCCCCAAGTATCAATCTTGAGGATACAGGATAGTTGATCCTCTCCTGAGTGAGCTCTACGTGAAATACTCCCCCAACTTTCCTACTTGTCCTCACCATTCTCCCTATATATGTAGCCTGCTTGAAATGGGGTCGTATACACAAGCAGTCGGCGCATGCCGATCAGAGAAATCTAATGATGTTTGCATAGTAAAGGTAACAGTTGGTAGAACAAACTCGGGTATCATCTGAGGGCAAAGTCCAATTTCCAAAATAATGTAAAGGGTCACCAACCGAAATTAACAATAACATTTAACGATTATTTCATGAAGACACACAATAAACACTTAGCAATTACGGCATGATGACAAACAATAACAGAGCATGCATATACATATAACATATCATAACAAACATGACACGTGTGCCAAGCACCCTAATGCAATGCTTATATGATAATGCACATGATTATGGAATTTTGAAACCCTCATCGAATGGCGTAAATCATAAATGTACCGCCTCTCACAGACCTGTACTAATTACCGAGGTGCCACCTATCACAAATCAACACGATTTACCAGAGTGCAATCTATCACAGACCTAC
>NW_027339207.1:0-2588 GCF_000331145.2 Cicer arietinum | reverse complement strand
ATATATATATATATATATCAAGAAAATTATGAGTGAAACTTCTATATCTCAAAATTCTCCTTGAAATTTTTAAGAATATTCCAATTTTATTTTTCATGTTTACTTTATGTGTTATGGATTTTTTTTTTGTCCATATGTAATGGGGTTGAGACCCAATTGCCGTAGAGTGTGTGTTTGTTTTGATTGAAGTTTGTGAAATAGTAGTTGGGGAGTAACGATACTTTTGTTGTTTGGTAGGAGAGAAATGTGAGAGAAAAAGAGTGAGTAAAAAGGTGTGAACCCACCAAAATTATTTCTCTTGAATGAGAAGAAATCGTTCGAAACCTCACTTTTTAACTAATTTCCAATTCTATCTCTCCTGTTTTTAAAAAAATTTAGTGTATATGAATTAGAATATTAAGAAAATCTTAAGTTTTATATTGATAGGAGACACTCGTGTATAACAATTTATAAATAATGATATTCCTCATTTTAAAAGTCGATTTTGTGACAACGAGTTACACTAAATATAAAAATTTAAGATAATATTAGAGTTTATCAATCGAGTTACTTATAATTTATGTTCACGCATCAAACTTAATAGTGTTAAACGTGAACAAATATATTAAGAAAAATTCAACTATCACATTAACAAGAGATAAAACTTTACATGAATTTATATAGAATCGCTCATTTTATTTTACGTACAAGTCACTCTAGTGAGAGTTTAATAACTATGCACATTTAGACATCAAATGAAAATCATCTCACTTATAATATTAAAGTGGTATGAAGTAATAATTTAACAAAATACAAGATTGTTATTGGATATATGTATAAAATTATTTTATATTGAAATTGTATATCATTTTACTCTTATAAAATAGGTTAAATAATTCATACGATTTCTTAAACTTAATTTCATATGACAATTTAGTCATTTATCTTTTTTTTTTCTTCCCAATTTGATTACTTTTTAAATTTTAAGTAACATTATGATCATTTATATTATTAAAATATCAATAATATTATCATTTTTTACGGAAAATTATCGTCATATTCGAACAAAATACAAAAAATTCATTATCAATTTCAAGAAAATTCATATATTTATCAAATCCATAACTCAAAATATTCAAATATACTCATATTTTAATCTTCAACAACAACAACAACAACAACATCAACACCAAATAAAGAAATCACACTTTAAAATTTAATCCCCAAATCATGAATATAATATTATCTTTTTCTTTTTTATATCATTCTTCAAATCAAATTTCTAACTTAAATCTTAAAATGTAAGTTATTTATTTAATATTGTTGTTAGAGATAAAATTATGAGTTTATTTGAAAATTTAAAATTATGAATTTGTTAAAAATATAGTTTTTGTTGAAAATAATTACTACTCTTATGAGTTTTGATTGAAGATAATAATAATTTTTTTGAATTTTTATAAAAAAATAATAAAATTATTGATATTTTAGGATATAAAAAATCAAATTATTATTTAAAATTAAATAAAAGATCAAATAAAAAAAATAACTAAATTATTTATTTAAAATTAAATAAATAATAAAATCTCAAATTTATATTCCTCAAATTTCTATTTCAGTCTCACGTATTTTTTATCTCTATTTATTTTTCACCCATCTCAGCACCAGTAGTGTAGAAGCATGAATTTACAATAAAAGGAGAGGCCGAAAGAGACGAAAATGGATGTATATTCTTTTGAAATTAATCAATCGTGTCAGTATTAAGACAGTATATCACATGATAACTGCTGCGGAGGCGGAAAACAGGCTCGTTGGTGCGCGCAGATATTTATATTAATTACACTATCTATCAGAACCACCCAAAATATTTATTTAAATCATTAAAAAACCGATAAAGTTACATATCACTTTTTACTCTAATGTGTGTAAAGAGAAAGTTACTTTTTAATTTTGTTGCGACCCAATCCTTGAATTCAACCCATACCATCAATCGAACAAAGAAATGACATGAGATGAAATTAATGAATTGTATACATTGATTCGAAACAACGATATAGAGATGAAATGTAGCCCCACAAGGTTTGCAATTATAAGAAAAGACAAGAGAGGAAAAATATTAGTAATAGTATGACTGGAGATGAAAATACCAAAAGTGAATAATTAATGGTTTAGTCAAAAGAGTACTACCTGGTGGTGGTGACTCATATTGCACGCGATGCGATATTGCTTTTCAATATTTTCAGCAGAATGGTTACCTTAGATGTCAGATTCCATTGCAGGAATCGTCATTTTCCTTTCCTTCTGTTTTGTGAACTCACGCTAAAAAGGATACTTTTCATCTAGACTACAAAACAGAGGTTATTAGGGACTCACTCTTCACCATTTCCTAATTTTTCGAAGATAACAATTTTATTTAACTAACATTTTTAGGCTTTTTTTTTATTATTATATCATTAAAATAATAATTAAATACCATAATACCACTGTTTTTAAATTATATACTAAAATACCACTGATTTTAAAGTTTGTATTTTTTTCTCTTAGAAGTTAGTTCTTGCTCCTACACTTTCTCAACTAAGTTTTTTTTTTTTTTTTTTTTTTAAAGAAAGAAA
>NW_027339206.1:0-2554 GCF_000331145.2 Cicer arietinum | reverse complement strand
AATCGACGTGAAATTTACATTTTAAAAATAGATTTCACTTAAGATGGAATATATGTAGATTTCACTTAATGAAAAAGTCAATGTTAGAGTAAAAGATGGTGTTCTTAATTTTTTTTTTTTGTATGCATTGTTTGTTTATAAGAAAAATGAATGTATAATTAAAAAATATAAAGGAATGGGAAGTTTATTGAAGAACGCATGGATGGATCCAAAAACCTCATTGAACAGAGGTAAAAGTGTTTAATAACTAATTTTGAGAAATAATATTTTTGTCATCTACATCTCTGATTATAAGTAATTATTATAACTTTGTTTTTCTTAAATAGTATTTTCATGTCAAATTGAAAAGATAAAAAGTCAAAATGAATTTCATGAACAAGACACATTAAATTTACTATCTACTTAATAAAATAGTATGTGTGTAAGAAAACAACATATGCTTATTAAAAATGCCGGAGAGAATAATTATCTATCATCCATTATGTTGAAATTTTTACATTTATTTGTTTTTTTTTTTAATTAAGTGTTTCAATAAAACTTAATTTACTCTTTTAAATGTAGCCATATCATTTTAATTTATGCCCCCATTGTTGAGTCACTTAGAATTGTATCACATTCTAAAACTTTATTAATATTTAAACACTTTTTTTCTTTATGCTTTGTCATTCATTTACATTTTCTAAAAAATTAAATTATAAAAAGGCATTAGGAAGGGAGGGATACTGCCTGAATCCGTCATTGGAAAAGTGTGTCTCCACTATTTGGAATGTCTATCAAAAAGAAAAGAAATTATTATTTGGGTGGGTCTACGTCCAAAAACTTTCCACCTATTCCCCTAATATAGAGAGATAGTCATAACTTGAGACCAATTTCATACAATGATAAAACAAACCTTACATTGAAAGCAACTCATTTTTTTCTAATAAAAAAAAAAAGTACTTTCTACCGCTAAACACGCATCTTTCACGACACTTTTTATTTATATGTTTTTTTGACAACTTTTTTTTACCTATCGATTATTATATTAGTATTGGCGGTCCCTTTATATATATCGATCCACAAATTAATGGAGCAAGGAAACGCACAGACAATATTCAGTTGAAAGATTTTGTGCAGTAAATTCTAGTATAAATAGAATGAGGATTGAGAATCATGGATATGATGATGTGTATTCAGAATTTCTCCAGGGACGAAACTTAGTTACGATAAGAGTGTGCTTGATTTTTGTTATTTTTATTATAAATATAGTAGTTTGTTTGACAAAATTATAAATACTTATATTTGAATCTAGTACTTTAATATATTTAAAATTTAGTACTTTTAATATATCTAAAAAATTAAAAGATCCAGCACTGCCTTTCTCTATCCTTAAAGTTCTTTCCTCTCTATTCATACTCATCCTTACTTGATACTTATATTGTAATTGATTACACTGAAACTGAGACCAATTCAGTAAATAATACAAATAATCATTCCAATAATTCTTAGACTCATTACATTGATGGTTAGTGTTACTCATCAATTCCTCAATGAATGAATATAGTGTGCACCCTGGTACAAACATAGAAGACATAATATTTTATATATCAGAGAAAAGACACCAATTATTTAGAAGAGAAAGGGATGATTTGGAATTATGTGTAGAAATTTCCTTACTAAAGGCACTTACAGGGTGCACACTATCATTGTCCTTGTTCGGTGGAGAGCATATGAATTTGACAGTAGATGATATCTTATACCCTGGCTATCAAAACATTATACATGGCCAAGGTATGGCAATCTTCATAGGACCATGGAAGAGAGGAAACTTAATATTTACATTTCTAATTGAGTTTCCCACAAATCTCACCGATAATCAAATATACGAGGTTTTTGGTATTTTACAGAATTCTTGTTAATTAATTGAAAACTTTTTTTGATCACTAAGAGAAATATGTGATGCCCTCTTTGTTGTTAAATTAATTTAACTTCTCAACCTTTAGAACAACATAAACCACTAAAGGAAAACAACAATTTCTAGTTAGGGAAGCGATAAATTTAATGTGGAAACCAGAATTAAAAAGATATGTGACTATGATTTCGATCGCAACATCAAGATTTTTGATGGTTCTGCGACCTCAATACAACTGATGTATTGGTTGCCTCAGTCAAATTTCTATTGTAATTCTACAATTTTATCAAGGATTGCAATGCGTGAGCGACTTAAAACCATGGTGGAAACTCTAGGTTAAGTAGTAGGTTTATCAAATATCAACAACCAATTTGCTTTTACCAAGCATAACCTCAACCTCGCTTAATAAGTTTATTTTGAAAAGTGGTTATAATGAAACCAACGTGCATTGTGCACAATAAATACAACAGAATCAGATCAAAAGATAAATCACTAACAACCCCATTTGAAAACAAATTAAAGCCTAGGACTATCCGAAAAGAGCACGAACAAGACCGGGAACATCACCGGCAACTAGAGCTTTCATACATTTCTGCTTTTTATCCGTGTAAGGTGGGTACCTTAAAGATGAATCGCCTGTAAAACCGCGATAAAGTACCGCCT
>NW_027339205.1:0-2546 GCF_000331145.2 Cicer arietinum | reverse complement strand
CTTCTAGTACAATTGATGTGGTAACATTAAGCAACACATTGATCTCCAATATTCCACGTGGTTTTGAATGCAACCATTCGTCTAGCCATGTCTCCTATTTTAGGTATAACCATTTAATGTATAAGGGTGCATAAACAATTGCATAATTGTTTGTGCATTACAATTGCATAAGATTTCCCTAGAGACGAAGAAGTAGTCATCCACTATAGTAGTAGTGGTAAAATAAGGAGTTGATGTAGAAGAAAAAATTGAGTGATCATTGTAACTAAATGAATGGAGAAGGTACCATTCAAAGAAAGAAATATTGTTGGTGGTAAGGAATGTAATGATATATTGGTGGTTGATATTGTATTTGGATCTCTTCGATAATTATGATTTATTTTATTTTTCTTATCTTTATAATTAAAGTTCTTATCTATATTTTAGTATCTTCACTCTAAAATCGGTTGATTTTATTTTATTCGGACTAGTTTGTTGGCAACAGTTGTGTCAAAAAAAATTAGTATCTTTATTTATTTTTAAATAATAACGGCAATGAATACTATATCTCCTTTTATTTAGTCTCAAAATAAAAAAGAAGTTATTGATTCTTTATCTGGAAGTAAAAGATGTCTATCTTTATAAAAAAGAAGTTATAGAGTCATTAACTAACTATTTTTATTTATTTTTTATTTTTTTATGGAGAGCTATATTGGTTGTTGATATTTTATATATTTAGATCTACTCTATAATTATGATTTTTTTGTTCATCTTTATAATTAAAGTTCTCATCTAAATTTTAATATCAGCACGCTAAAACAAGCTTATTTTTGTTTTACCTGTACTAGTTTGTTGCAATAATTGTGTCAAATTTGTTTTGCATATTTAGATTTTACAAAACAAAAAAAATAATGATAACGGCAATGGATATCGTATCTAGATTTATTTAGTCTCCTAATAAAAAAAGAACTTATAGAATCATTATCTTTAACTAAATTATGCGCAATATGATCATGAAAAATCGGAGAAAGTAGTTAAATATACTAAACTTGTGGTGGTGACAAATCAAGATATTTACAACGTGTACAATTTATTTAATATACTAAACTTTTGTTAAATAAATAACAAAAAATTAAATTGGAAAAATTACTTTGTAAATATCTAATAATTGAAATTATAGGCTCTATTCCATATATCAAAGGAGCCAAAAAAAATTTATAATTAGAAGAGTTTCTTAAATAAAAATTCCCCTAAAATAATGTGTGTTTAGAAAGGTTCATGTGTCAATTTTTTGAAAAAACTTTAGGAAAAAAATTTCTAAATTTTTCGAGAAAAAGTTTAGATTTTTTTCTCAAAATACAAAAAGAAAGTTGATAATCTTTTTAAAGATTTTCAAAAATATTTTTTTGAGAAAATTATGATTTATTTTTTTTTTTAAAACAAATAAAATTATGATTTTATCGAGAAACTTATTTTGAAAATTTTAATTTTGAATTTAAAAAATATAAAAAAATTCAATTAATAAAATATTAAATCAATGACTAACTCATTTCGTTCCTGCAAAACATAATGAAATAATAAATTAAAACTATTAAAAATTATTTCAAAGACTTTATACTAAAACGCTTTGAACTTTTAAACTTCACTTACACCTCTAATTTACATGGGTTTCAATTGGAGAAAAAAATTAAAATTGAGTCATCAATACAACTTGATTAATAAATATTATCTTAATAATGAAAAAAATGAGTTATCAGATTCTGATATATATAAAAGTTAACTCATGAGACAAGAAAGTGAATAATGGAAGTAATAGGTTTCACAAAATGAAGTATTGCACTGAATTTAAAATTGCCGCAATTAATATAAATTAATAATATTTATATTATAAAATATATTTTTTATATTTCTCATTTAATATATAAAAATATTTTATTTAAAACTTTAAAATTGATGCAAAATTTATAACAATATTTTCTTAAAATCATACGGCAAACTCAAAGATGTGATCGCCCAAATTCATTCTCCTCATTTGCAAATACATCTATTTTGGATCAATATAACTAAAAATGAGACCTTGGAGGAGACTGCATTCTTCAAATTTTGTTAGTTGAAGTATAAGTTAAGGTAATTTCAGAATAAAAAAATAAAAATTGTAAATCAAGGTAACATTGTTTTTCATTTTATTAGTGAAAAAATATAGAAAATTATATTCATTTTGCAAGTCATAATCGTCTAAATTTAAAATTTTAAATGAGAATGCTTTAAAAGAAAATACATAGCATATTTAGAATAGGATCATTAATAGGTCTATTTGTTTTACATTTTTAACCGTCATAATCGTTTAAATTTAAAAAATTTAGATTTATTTGTTACTAATTAAAAAACGTAATTTTGTGATTTAATAACTTAGATACTCATTATTGTAGATTTTAACATGATAAAAATTACATATAAAAAAATATCTTACAAAAATTATTTATATGAATAGCAAATCAAAATAACTTTTCATTATAATCAGTTTTTGAAAATTCATTATCCAATAAAAGTTGTAGAAAGTAGATGAA
>NW_027339204.1:0-2529 GCF_000331145.2 Cicer arietinum | reverse complement strand
GCTCCCTCAAATTTTTTCTTGGCCTAGAAGTTGCACAATCTTCCAAAGGTCTATCTCTAAATCAAAGAAAATATGTGTTGAATCTCTTGAATGATATGGGTCTGCTGAACTGCAAACCAGCCTCTAGTCCTATGCTTTCCAATCTCAAGCTTCAAAAGGACGATGAAAATCCATATCCGAATCCAAAGCTCTATAGACGTATTATTGGTCGCCTTCTCTACCTCACCAATACACGACCAGATCTTTCTTTTTATGTCAATAAACTCAGTCAATTTGTTTCAAATCCCATGCATTCTCACTCCATTGCTGCTACTCGTGTCTTGCACTACATCAAAAGTTGTCCTGGTAAATGGCTTTCCTTTTCCTCCTCTTCCAGTTTGCAACTTTCTGCTTTCTCAAACAGCGACTGGGCAGCATGCCCTGACTCAAGAAACTCCATCACTGGTTATAACGTTTTTCTTGGCTCCTCCCTCGTTTCTTAGAAATCAAATAAACAAAATGTGATTTCTCGCTCTTCCTCCGAAGCAGAATACCGAACTCTTGCACATACAACTTGTGAAATACAATGGCTCATGTCCCGATTTGCTGTGATAGCATATCAGCAATCCAAATTGCTCAAAACCCAATTTTTCACGAGCGAACAAATTCAATTTATATCATCATAACAATCTTCTTTAAAATTATGTCGAAATCTTCTTTGAGAGCATTCATTTTAGTTAATCAATTTACACGTTCATTGTTTTCAGAGAATAAGATAAATTAGCAAACCAATCTAAAGTTTGAAATTGTCAAATCTACTTAATGAGATAAACATGCAAGCAAAGATGGGAAGTTCTTTGCAAAATCAATTGAATCAGCACAACTAGTAAGCTAGAAGCAATCTCAATATGAGAAGAATAGGTTTGTGATCAAAATTATACACTATCAGCAATTCAAAAGAATCAAGAAATCACCCATCCTCCAATAATATTAGCAACACATCTACGCAAATTGAAAACCATAAAAACTTCATTCATTAAATACTTTATCTTGTCAATTAATTTCTATTGCCACATAAATTCCAAATGATTCCCAAAATTAATAATGTTATCACTTTTATCCTTTTTTTTTACCTTAAAACTAATAAAAATATTCCCTTAGAGGAAACATTTTTAATGAAAATAGTAACTATGACAAATATTAAAATTAAACATGATTTTTTTTTAAAGTAATTGGTTGGACTAAATTAGAATACTACAGTCAAGCTGCAACTCATGATGATCAAGCTGCTCCAGATAATCTGCAAATAATTTGGATAATAAATCTACTTCTGTGGATGGCACAAATGAAACTGTGTAATAGTTCTTGATTGGTTTCTCTGTATAGATTTTGGAAATGAAATGATGGGTGCTTGTTTGTTTAAACTTAAATAAAAATAATTTTTATTTTAAATAATTTAAATATTAGAAAAAATAATGTTTTAACTTCCGTTTGTTTATTAATATAATTTTGTAAAAATAATTTTTTTAAACTACAAAATAAATTTTTTTAAACTACAAAATAATTTTTTTTAAACTACAAAATAAATTTTTTTTATCAATATATCTTCATTTTGAAAAAACTTAACCAAAATGTCTTAGGAAGTCCTATGGAAAGGATTCATTTTTTTTTTAGATCATATTTCTGGAAATACGACCATCTGCCAAGTTTATTTATTTATTTATTTATTTATTTACTCATTTTAAATTTTAAAAAATTATTAATTTAATTAATAAAAAATAATTAAAATATTTTAAAAAACAAACTTATACTAATAAAATCAAATAAAATACGTTAAATTAAAAAATAAAATACATCAAGTTTAATGCGGTTGATTAGATGTGCCAAAATAAATAAGGTGTTCATAATATTTTACTGATAAAATAACAACATAATTTTATTTTGTTGGCAATTCTCTCATATTTTTACTCTAAACTAATAAATAAAAAGATAATAAAAATAAAATATTATTAATTTAATAAACAAAATAATAATAAAATACTAAAAAAAAATCAAAATATATTTAATAGACAAAAAATACATCAAATTTAAAAGTGGTTGACTACATGTGCCAAAATAAACATCATCGACTCACTCCTAGTTTGCGGATACTAAATTATGATTTGTTGTTAACAATCCTCTCATATTTTTACTCAGATCTAATAAATAAATAAAATAATAATAATAATAATAATAATAAATATTATTAATTTAATAAACAAAATAATAATAAATTCTTTTAAAAAAATCAAAATACATTTAATAAAAAAAAAAATACATCAAAGTTAAGGTGATTGAGTACACGTGCCAAAACAAAGAACTTCTCAATCCTATAATGCATATACTAGCAACTTAATTCTATTTTGGTGACGACTTCCTCCTATTTTTTTCCATATCAGAGAAATAAAAGATAATAATAATAAAGTAAATTATATTAATAAAATAAAATAAATTAAATAGAAGAAATAAAATATATTAAATTAATTTTTTTTATTATTATTATTTTATCCA
>NW_027339203.1:0-2529 GCF_000331145.2 Cicer arietinum | reverse complement strand
ATGTTATCATAAATATAAGTTTTATTATTTTTTGTTTTTCTTTGAAGTAGGCCTTCATGACCTAAAATATACATGTTGTTGTCATTTTATAAAGTTATGTATAACCTTAAAAAAAAGAAAAAACTCACGTGTCATGTCATGACGATGAAGCGCTCATAACATTGCTACAATTTCAACTCCAAATCAACAAATTATTTTAACAAATATTATCAACATTTAAAATCCTATATTAGATTTTATAAAACTTTTTATCTTATTTATTATCTTCATAAATCTTGTAACTTCCCAGATTTTCATTCAAAAATTTTATTTAAAAATGTTTGTTTTCTTTAAAATAGTGACTTTTTTTAATGAAATAGTTTACCTTGTTGTAAATTATGTTATAAAATGATTATAACTTAACATTGGCTTTTGTAAGAGAAAAGCAACTCAACACACTGATTATTTTATAAAAAACAATTAATTTATTAGTAACTATTTGTCTCGAAAAAAATGCAAGAAATACAGAAAAAAAAAGTTTTAGAAAAAAAAATTTTGCTGACAAATTTTTGATTTTTTTTGAAAAAAAATAGTAACTTATTTTTTAAATTTTTTTACTGAGATATTTTTTATGTCTATTTTTCTCGAAAAATATTTTTGCCAAAAGAATTTCGAAAAAATTTTTATGGAAATTTTTTTTACATTTATTTTTCTCCAAAAAAATTAATATTTTTTTATCAAAAGAATTTTAAAATAATTTTTCCGAATAACTATTTTAAAATCAATTTTAACTAAAAATTTGTTCAAAATATTAAACTAATTTATATTTATAAATCAGTTTTAAACTGGCTAGAACTACACTGAACTTGAATTAAAAATGATTTTTAATAACTGAATCAAATCATTAATGTAGTTTGGTTATTGCATCATGAACACCACTAATGATATGTCGTGGAAACAAATCAACCACCGAGACACCATGATGATAAAATATTCAAGATTAAATTTTTAATCGCATATTACATCAAATTTATTTTCTCATGAATGTTCATAATAAAGAATCAATAATTTCAATATCCCAAATATGGAACACATATTCATATGAATAAATATCTCAAAATTACGACTTTCATTTTATAACCCATAAAATTCGATTAGCTACAAGTTATTTATACCGACTAAAACTTAATCACCAAGAGCACATAAAAAAGAAAGTTTGTTCATTTTATTATAAAATTTCTCCCATTATTAATCATTTAATCATAAAAATCAAACTATATGTTAAACGCATTTCATTAATTGACTTTCTTATATTATCATAATTAAAAATAAAAAAATTTCATCAATTTCCTTGAGAAACATATATTTCTATTAAAAATCAAAACTTTATAATTAAAATACCTAAAATTAAAGACTTTAAATCAAATAAATCAAGACAAGACATAAATTACTCATGATATCATAATAAAAATTGGAACTTTAAAATTAAGTACACTAATACAATACAAAAATCACAACTTTACATCAAATATATCAAAACAAGAATATTACTTATGTTATAATAATAAAAAAAATTAAAATTTTATAATTAAGTTCATCCAGACAAACATATTGCTCATAAAAATCAAACTTTATTGTTAAAATCGTTTAGATAAACATAAAAATAAAATTAATATTTTGCAAATAATTAATTTAATATATAATATAATCTTGGATGGAAAAACTCTTACATTAGATACTTTTCTTCTCAAGAAACATGTCTTAAATCCCACAAATCAAAGAATAAATGAAATTAACCATCTTTACTTGAGATGATACTTATAAAAAATAAAAAAATAGAATTTAACTTGAATATGATGATGATAGCGAGAGAAAAGCAGGGAGGGAGGCTAGAGGTTTCTCCTTTCTTTACTTTGTGATGATGGAAAGTTTTTGGAGATGATTGGAAATGCAAAAACAATAATTTGAAGGGAAATATTTTTTATTTATTTAATAAAATTAGCATTAGACGAAAAATATTGTCTAGGATTATTTTTTGTAATAAAAATAAAAATCTTTGTTTTTGAAAGAGAGAATTTTTTTTTTTTCTCTCTTGATTGCATTCAAAAATGAAATTAAGATGGTAAAAGAGAGATGTAGGCGCACCAAGTAGAAAATGAAGGAGTGTTCATCCTATAATCTCTTATTTGGATGAGACAAAGTCATAGAAGCTATCCTTATCTCAAGACAACACGTTCAAAAGCCATAAATTTCTTGTCTTGGAGTGAGTTGGAGTGAGGTTTCAAAAGATGGATCCAGACAAAATAAAATAAAACTTATGCTAAGATGGATGGATCAAAAACATCTTCATGTAAGGACACTCATGCATATGAGTTGGATACGTGATTTTAGAAGCATATTGTTGGGATAAGAGTGTACAACGGAAACTCGTTAAATTAATTATTTCTTGTAGAATCTTAATTCAGAAATTACCGACTACAAACAAACAAACAAATAATAATAATAATAATAATAATAATAATAATAATAATAATAATAATAATAATAATA
>NW_027339202.1:0-2527 GCF_000331145.2 Cicer arietinum | reverse complement strand
TTATAAAATAATTTGATAATAATATAAATTATAAGTTATTATCAAATTGTAAAATAATTTATATATTTATTATAAATAATTGTAAAATAATGTTATAATTTATACATTTATTATAAAATAATATTATAAAATAGATTTTGGAGGTATTAAATAAATTGTGGAAGGAAGAGGAGAAATATGGATTAAAGAGATTAAAGAAGTTGGTGAAGAAGATTAGACATTGAGAATGATTGATAGGAGAGAAAGGAGGAGAGGTCTACATCAGCTTTTTGGCGGCTGATGTAGAAAATATTTGTATAGGTGGATGAAATAGAATGAGGTGGCATTCGGGGGTGAGGTGGCATTCGGGGGTGAGGTGGCATTCGGGGGTGAGGTGGCATTCGGGGTCTGTTTTAAATATATATAATAGATTAAATATATATAATAGATATTATCAAATTGGAAATTAATTTATAAATTTATTATATATAATTATAAAATAATGTTATAATTTATAAATTTATTATAAAATGATATTATAAAATAGATTTTGGAGGTATTAAATAAATTGTGAAATGAAGAGGCGAAATATGGATTAAAGAGATTAAAGAAGTTGGTGAAGGAGATTGGACATTGAGAACATGATTGATAGGGGAGAAAGGAGGAGAGGTCCACATCAGTTTTTTTTTGACTGATGTGAAAAATATTTGTATAGATGGATGAAATAGAATGAAATGGCATTTGAAGGTGAAGTGGCATTCGAAAATTTATTTTAAATATATATAATAGATCCCTTGTATGATCTTAATTTATAAGAAAATGTGCGCATAACATTGTACCAATTCAATATTGCTATAACACCTTAGATGAAGCCGCACAACAGCTACTTAATCACGTGACTGTGGTTGGGAATAACGTCACCGGAGTTTTTTTAGAAAAAGTCAAATGAGTTAACATTAGATCCAATAATAATTATGATTTGTTTTCTAGTAACTTTAAAATGGGTATTCCTAACATTTTTCCAACAGAATAAAATATAAGTAAAAAGTACAACTGCAAATTGGTATATTAAGATCAAATGTAATTGTTAAGAATTCCAAAAATAAAACTTTTTTTAGTGAAAAACATAACTTATGAAATAAAAGGTCTTATTGACATGTATATTTAGTATTTAGTGTCTTTAATAACTTTTTCAGTTGTTTTTAGAACATATGTTAGTATTTGTTGAAAGAAAATGTCAAAGTATCATATATCTTTAGTGCGTAAACACATCCCACAGATCCGTATGAAAGAAATATTTCCCCTTTCATATTTTTTTGTAATTTAAGATTCTTTCATATAGAAAATATATTATTATTTAGGTGAATGAGAGACTTGTTTGTTTGTGAGTAGGAATTAGTGGTCAATTTAGTTACAATTCTAAATGTGATTACTCTCTTGTTTGGGAAGGATTATTAGTCTTGGAAACCTGACATTAAAGGGGTTTACTCAATTAGATCGACTTATGAATAATTTTGGTGTCATCATTGAAGTTGTAGTTATGAATCTTACTTTTTATTTGCACTTACTTTGATTTCATTTGGACATCTACGACTCCATATATGGCTGAAATACTTCACATTGGTCATGTTGATTTCTCACCAAAATTCAGCACTGCATTAAAATAACGAAACAACATAAATCTACAACAAATACCTACTTAATCAAATAAATAAAAACATAAACATGTTATTAAATTTAATAACTAAATATAACAAACTATATCAATAACTCCTAAAACTAACTACTAACTAGGGTGAAATAGCATAATTAAGACCTAAAAAACAAGGATAAATATGATGAATATTTATCAACTTACTCATTGCTCTTGACAACTACTCAAGTTAGGGGAGATCGCTTAGAAGAGGATGATAGGATTTAGGCAAAAGTTTGGAAAAGTTGGGCTTCTTCTAATGTAATTGTCTACTCCTAGCAATTACTTTTAAATAGGGTTCTTATTCATCAAAATATTTTCAAGCATAGGGTAATTATTGACTGTAGTGCAACATTTATGTGTATTTTGTGGTGTGTCGATAGAGTTGACTATTCATATGTATGTCACCTGCATGCGAATTTGTCATCTATGTGTGGTTTATGACTTTTAAGTGGTTAGGGTGGCAGTTAGTGATATCTCCAGTCTGTCTGTTTACAATTTTTTGGGTTCTCAAGGTGGGGTTAGGGTTAGGCTATATTTGACCTCTGATCAGATATTCGGTTGTGTGGTTCATTTGGTGATTGTTGAGCAATTGGCAGACATGACAAAAGACTCATCTTAGACGTAGTTTTTAGGTAAAACATCTGATTATTCAAACACTTTTTATGAATAGATGGTGAAACTTGTTATGTGTATTGATGTCACTAATGATATATAGGGTTGTTTGGGAAGATCGTTTTTGAAGTAGAAATATCAATTATAAGGTAGGGGGTTTGAATTATAATTGACCCTTAAAAAAATTCTGCTTTAAAAATAAGATCTCAATCTAAGATTGATCTTTACAGTGATGAAGAT
>NW_027339201.1:0-2510 GCF_000331145.2 Cicer arietinum | reverse complement strand
AATAATAATAATAATAATAATAATAATAATAATAATAATAATAATAATAATAATAATATAAAAGTCTTTTATGTTTGTAAAAGGAAAGAATAAAGACACTAGTACAGATACCGAAGGTAGCATGCGTGCATACCTAGGATGAGAAATGATTTGTCCTTACAGGAAATATACTGTGAACTTTCATTTTGAAGCGGTAGTCCCTTTGGTAATAGAAATTCTTAATGTGATCTATACTATATGTGGAGGGAATACCTAGCTACATGAGTACTCTTGATAGACTCACCTATGTAAATGTGGAAGTGGGTCCGCTTCCTATGAAATTTCGAGGCAGAATTTATAGAGCGTTCACTATACTGGGATACACGTGTCGGACCATTAATGCACGAGCTTTTGAGAATAAACTTTATGAAAAGATTGTGTGTGAGTTTGATGTCAGAGATAGAGTTCAAGACTACGAGTCACTCTTATTGAATCTCTATCTTACTTATTATGCAAAGGTTCAAGTCAAGAGACACCTTTGTTTATGCACGATCTTATAGAAGCGTTTCATCCTATTTCAGAAACATTTTTTTAAATTCAAGTGGGGGATTGTTGGAATATAAGTATGTTATTGTGTTAATTTAAAAATTTATTGAAGTCCCACATTGGAATGAAATATCTTTTGTAAATTCAAGTGGAAAGAAACATGTTTTTTAAAATTAAAGTCTGACATTGGAAAGAAATCTTTTTGAAATCCCACATTGGAAAACTCTAATATTTTGAGTAGTTTCAAATCTATACTTACTGAAGTCCCACATTTGTTAGAAAACAAATGTAAGTTTTCTTCCATCACTATATAATGAGCTTCAAACTATTGTAAAAAGTACACCAAAGTTGGATGTTTTTTCCAACTTTCTCTTTTCTCTCTTTTATAATATGCTCGCCTAATTTTCGAGTCACTTGTTTCCTTTCTTGTTGTCCTTTCAGTTTTTAGAGCGGTTGCTATGTCGTAGTCCCTTTGTTTTTTAGAGCGGTTGTTATGTCGTAATCCCTTTAATTTTTTAGAGCAGTTATGTCGTAGTCTCTTCGGTTTTTAGAGCGGTTGTTATACCGTAGTCCCTTTGGTTTTTAGAGCGGTTGTTATGCCATAGTCCATTTGTTTTTTAGAGTGGTTGTTATGTTGCAGTCCATTTGTTTTTTAGATTGGTTGTTATGCAGTAGTTATGAGTGGTCGTAGTACCATATGGCAAATGATTTTAATCTTCATATTGAGAGTGGCTTTAACCGCCGTATTGAGGGTGTAATTCAAGAACGATTTTCTATGGTACAGTGGAACTCCGATACAGTGAATATGGATTGTTTTATCCTGGGGACTTCGTGGTTGATAGTCTGCTTTGCACAATTGGGGCAGTGTCGCGAAACGTCTTAAAGAGAGAAACCTAGTTCACGGCTCAACCCAGTAATATCTTTGGTGGCATAAATTGTGATTTTTAAATAATTTTCTCAAAATGAAAAACAACAATTTTAAGATGTTTCTTTCTGTCATGTCATCCGAAGAGATTACTGGATTTGGTTATGTTGCCTCTGATTTCAATAAACTGTTTCAGTTTGAAGCAAACAAAAAAGGATAAGAAAACTGGAGAATTAACCCATGGGAGAATAATGATAAGAATTATATTCTTAATGGACTTGCTGATAATTTGTACAACTATTACAGTTCCAGCAATACTGCTAGATATACTTGATATACTCTGAATAAGTATGTTGTAAGCTGCTACTCAGAGTATCATATGATCGATGACAGATCCATGGAAGCGCACTGCCATAAAATTCAGAAGATAACTCATGAGATCATCTATTAAGGTATGTCACTCATGTCATATTTAATTTAAATATTAAAATTTAATATGTCTCTTTATATTTGAATGTTGAAATCAATAAAATGTCTCTTTTTGCAGACATGATGTGTGATTTTAATTTTGACATGCTATACTATATAATATGAATACATTTGATTTCAAAATTAAGTAACTTAGGTTTAATTCCAAAGTTATTGTTAAATAATTTTGAAAAAAATGTGGTTTTTGTAGTTAAGCTAAAATAACAAATAGTTTACATAAATTTGTAGTTAGAAAATCTGAGTCTTTAGATTTATTACACTTTGATATATGTGAACATAATGGGAAAGTTAACAAGAAATGAAAAATAAAAGTGAAACGTTTGACATGTTAAGGATCTTCGTAACTGAGATTGAAAATCAATTCAGAAGAAAGATTAAGAGGTTCCAAGTAGAAACAGACTCCCGATGCCACCTCATCATATTTCGTCCACGTATACAAATATTTCCCACATCAGCCAAAAAGCTAATTTGTACCTCTAGAGAGTATGCTCTCCTCCTTCAACAATTTCTTTAATCTCTTTAATCCCTATTTTGTAACCGAATTGTTATAAATTTTGAATTTCGGTTGTGAAACCAAAATATTAATCATTATGATTACTCTATTAATATTAATAATAGTTTGAATTTTTGT
>NW_027339200.1:0-2509 GCF_000331145.2 Cicer arietinum | reverse complement strand
AATGGAGAAAACTCATCAACGATACCATTATTTCCTTCGGGATTTATGATCTCGAGAGATGGCCAGTTTGACCATTTTGACACACCTGGAAGTCATCATACACAAAAGGGAACATTGTTAACATTTTCTTACCAAGTTTTGGTATCTGATCAGACATCTGGAGCTCAAATTATGCATATTATAACATCGGTCTTCGCTCATACAATTCATAAAATTAAGGTTGCTTTAAATTGTACCGATGATGATTAATCTTTTGGTGATGCGATGGAAAGACTATATAAATTGATGGTGTTAGTTTCTCTTTTAAAAAGAGGAAATTGTTTGTTGTTTGCCATCGCGACTCTTATCATTTGTATTTTTTTTAATTGGCTTGTCATGTGACTCTTTATATATGAATGCATTTATTGTATGGTATTATGTATCGAAGTTGTATTTAAGGTTTACATTGCTAAGGTTGTTGGGCTATGAAATGTATGAAGCCCATCCGACATTGTTTTTGTTAATTAAGTTAACTTCTAAAAATAAAGATTGTTGCTTCTGAGTTCCTTTTCATCCCTTTGCTCTTCTAGTGGGTAATGCAGTTTGTTTTTAATTTTGTTAACTCAGTCAAGGTGATTTTATTTTCTACCATGTCCATGGTACAACCGTTGTTGTGGTGGCTCTTTCTGAATCAACAATGCCTCTGTCAGGTCAAGATTCTTGGAGATATGGAAGGGTCATCATCTAATGACTAGTAGGTTCACTTCTAGGCTGATATTCGACGTCTGCAATAAAAACAATATATGAGAAGTGTAGATAATAACCAGCAACATAATAATCAAAGAACTGTTAATAACACTAGAGGCATGCAACCTAAGGAACAAAATTCTCAAGCCCCTAGAACAGATGAAGATGATCATTTTCTTTTTCAACGATGATGATATCCAGGAAGGATTTACTAATTGCAAGAATAGTTTTTGGGTAAATATCATCATAGGCAAACCGATGCACAAACCATCTTTAGTGACAAGTTTATCTAATATATGGTGTAAACCTCTTGGGCTAAAAAAGAAGGTATGATTTTGAAAATTTTCATGGATTCTTCTAGTGATATTTAAAAAATCTTGCAAGGCAATCCAATGACTTTTTGTAATTCTTGGCTAGTGGTATTGAACAAAGAAACACACAAACACGAGACTGAATATTCCTCATCTATTGATTGATCAAGAGTTAATAATGTTCCTTGATTTTAGAGGAGATAGACCTCTTAAATACAGAAAATATGTCAAGCTAATAACTAACAAACCTCATAATATAATAGAAAAAGTCTAACTAATCCCTATTAATCCTAACTAAGCTTGGAGATTGGTTTACAAAGGTTTGGTAGAAACAAATGCAATTTGAGCTATATAGAAGGCGCAAGAAAAAGCTTGAGGAGAGGCCTTTTGTTGATCTTGTCTCTAATTATGTGACAATCTATCTCAATATGTTTTGTTCACTGATGAAAAGTTGGATTATGAGCCAAGTATATTGTAGATTTATTGTCACAAAAAATAGAAGCTGGAGCTAGAAACTTAATACCAAGATCTTGACAAAGAAATTTCAGCCATGTAGTTCACACGTGAGGTTAGCTAAAGCACGATACTTTACTTTTGAACTACATCTGCAAACCGTAGGTTGCTTCTTGGACTTCAAGAATATGAGGGGGTCGTCTAGAAAAAATCAAAATCCAGTTACCAATTTATGGGTGACAGGACAAGATACTCAGTCAGAATATGCAAAACTAGAAAATTGTAATTTTGAAGAAGTAGGAAAAATCAGTCCTTTGGCAGAGGAATTTTTAAGATAGTGCAATATTTTAAAAGTAACTTTAAAATGTACTTGAAGAGATTTTGAAATATATTGACTTAATTTGTGCACAACAAAAGAAATATTAGGACGAGTTGTAGTAAGATATAGGAGACGTCATATTAATTGTCTAAATTCTGATTCATCCGTATACGGAGGTGAATCAGATAAATGAAGTTTTAAAGAAGCGTCATGAGGCGTAAGGGAAGTTTTGTTGACTAAAGTTCTCGTGTCTTGTAAAAGATCAAGACTTAGAAAAGGTTTGTTGGCTGAATTTCATTGTGATCATTGCCTGCAAGGACAATGTCATCAACATATATAAGTTAAGTAGCAAAATTAGAATCAATTATTTTTGTGAAAAGAGAAAAGTCAACAGAAGATTGCTTGTAACCAATGGGTAAAAGAGATCCAAATAACTTATAATACCATTGTCTACTTATTTGTTTCATACCATATATAGATTTATTTAATTTGCAAACTTTAGAATGAGAAGTAACATAGTTAGTAAGATGCATACCAGGGAAAAATGACATATAAACTTCTTTATGTAAATCTACATGTAAGAAGGAATTATTAACATCTAATTTCTCTAAAAACCAACCATTAATAGCAGCTAAAGCTAATTTTGTTCTAACAGTAAAAATTTTAACAACATGAGAAAAAGTATCAAAATAATCGACAC
>NW_027339199.1:0-2494 GCF_000331145.2 Cicer arietinum | reverse complement strand
CTATTTCTCTGTTTTAGTTTAATTACTTTTGAAAAAAAAAATATACCCTCGCTTTGAAAAAAAACGGGGTGTTACAAAGTTCAAGTTGGATGAATGCAAGTCTAATTCTACACCAATGCATCCAACATGCTCACTTGATAAAGATGAATTAGGCAAAAGGGTTGATAAAAAACATACAGAGGAAAAATATGGTGACTTCTTTACCTTATTGCTTCTAGACTTGATATTTTATTTTCAATGTGTGTGTGTTAATTTTATGTTGATCCAAAATAATCTCACCTAATAGTTGTTAAGAGGATCTTTAGATACCTTAAAGTCACTACTAACCTCAGCTTGTTCTATAAGATTTCATATGTGTACAGGTTAGTTGGATATTGTTATGCTGACTATATTGGAGACAAGATTGAAAGAAAAAACACCAACGGAAACTATATATTTTTAGGTGATAATATGATCTTTTGCGCTAGCAAGAGACAAGGCACCATTGGCATGTCAACAGTAGAGGCCGAGTACATCTCTACAACAGGATGCAACACTCATTTCTTATGGATGAAGCATCAGCTGGAAGACTACAAGCTGTTTGAGAATAACATTACTACTTTTTATGATAATACATCAGTCTTGTCTTTAACTAAGAATCCAATTCTACATTCTAGGAAAAATCATATTGAAATCAAACATCATTTTATTAGAGATTTTATCCTAAAGGGTATTTTAAAAATTCAATTTGTTGACGCTGATCATCAATGGGATGACATATTTACAAAACCCTTGTTGAGGACATCTATGATTTAATTAAGAAAAATATAAACTTGGTGTTAATTTATGAATGATGTTTTAGTTTATGTATGCATTGCCTCTAGTAGAATAGAATTAGTAGTTAAACTTATGTATGCTTTTCTTTGATACATTGAATCTTTACTGACTTTTTAGTCATTTGCAATTCAATCTTGTTGTTTGTGTATGATTTATGTGTAATGCTCTAACTGACATGCTTCATTCTTTTTGTTTGATTACAAAAAAGGGAGATGAGTTTTTGCGAATAGTCTTAAAACAAATTGTATATTCTCTGATTTAAAACATTTAAAAAATGGGAGTATATACTTTGAAAAACTCTCAAAATGTTTCTTTTAACTCTTACATTTAAATACATGCTTAGAGTGAGGGGGAGCTTGTTGATTGTTATTGCTTTACTTTATTTTTATTGTTAAATAAATTGTTCAAAAAAATTATTGTTTTTTCATCATTAAAAATGGGGAGATTATTGGAACCACGTTGGTTCTAAAGAAACTCCTCCATCATATTTTAATGATAGCAAAGGTACTTTGTGAAAATAATTCATTGCACTCATGATTTCATTAAATGTGCCGTAAATAGAACCAAGAAACAGAGGAAACAATATCAGATGAAATGAATACATTAGAGGAAACAAAGACATAAGAGCAAACGAAGATGTTAGAGGAAACGAAGAAATCATAGTCAAGTGAAGTCAAAGTAAGTTCACGCAATGTTTAAACTCTAGTTATTATACGTGTTGTTGTGTGTGTGCATATATGCCTTTAAAGATTTTCCTTTAAAATGTCTATCTAGAGTGACTTTGAAGCTTCTATGTGTCTACCTCTGAAGACTGAAGCATGCATTTGTTTACTATACCTCTAAAGTTTGAAGCATGCCTTTGATGCGCCTACTTTAGTTACTCCGAAGCTTATATTTGAGTTGCCTTTGAATCTCAAGTACTACTCGCTCTGACTACTGCAACTTGCTCTAAAATGGTGCCTCTAATATGCAACATGCTCTGAAGATGCAACAAGGTAATGTTACCTATGCCACACTAATTCTAAGTCATATAGTTTTGCTTATACCTCTAACTACCTAAACCAAGAAACATAACATTTAACTCCGATGATCAAGTTATGTTCTGATGAAGAAAGTCAACGACTTTGAAAGAAAATCAATGTTCTAATGAAGATTGATGTGTTTCATGATTCTGATGGTCCAAGAATATATTATGATTTGTTTCCACTACTCTTAAACATGTGTGTGGAAAAAGATTCAAGGTGAAATATTTTCAAGCGCTATATGGACATTCTCCCACAAGATCATTCTAGAAGATTGGGTTGAAGATTCGTTTTGGAATTAATCAAGATTCAACAGTCATATTCCCAAACCATATCTATCAAGTTTTATTTTTTGTGAAGTTCTATGTTGATCTCGCACAAGGAAGCTACTCTCAGAAGATTCAAGGACAATTATTTTCAAGTGCTATCTACACATTCTCGCACATAATCATTCTACAAGATTTGATTGAAGATTCATGTTGGAATTAATCAAGATTCAACGGTTATATTCCTAAACTATATCTATCAAGGTTTATTTTTCGTGAAGATGTATGTTGACCTCACGCATGGAAGATACACTCAGAACTTGTTCGGTGTAACACCCCGTTTTTCAAAGCGAGGGTATATTTTTTTTTTCAAAAGAAATTAAAATAAAA
>NW_027339198.1:0-2494 GCF_000331145.2 Cicer arietinum | reverse complement strand
TTTTTTTTTTTTTTTTTTTGCGGACAAACCGGACGCGACAATAGACAAAATACTTTCGGTGTTGCTTTAATTTTATTTCAAATAACAATGCAATTTTTATTTTTTTTCTCTTTCTGAATTGATACTTTACTTAATTTTAAATAACAATTTGATATTTTATGTTTTAAAATATCAGCGATATTATTTTTTTTTTACAAAAATTTCATCATTATTTTCAAACAAAACCTAAAAATTAATTGTTATTTTCAACAAAATTCATATTTTTATCAAATTCATAATTCAAATATTCAAATAAACTTATATTTTTATCTCCAACAACAACATCAATCAAATAAAGAACTCACATTTGATGTTGGTGAATAATAGAAAAAAAGAATATATTATCTTGGTAATTTGATGAACAAATACTCAAGTGTGAGTTCTTTGTTTGATAAATTTGATGTTGTTGTTGTTGGAGGTGAAAATATAAGTTTATTTATAGATTTGAATTATGTATTTGATGAATATATGAATTTTCTAATTTTCTTTTTTAAATTGATGATGAATTTTCTAGATTCATATAAAAAAAATAATTATATTTATAATATTTTAAAATATATAAGATCAAATTATTAATTAAAATAAATTAAAATTAAATTAAAAAATATATAAATAATTAAATTATTACTTAAAAATAAATTAAGGTAAAAAACCGAACAAATATTTTATCAAATGTTTATTATATATATATCATGCCCCCTCAATCTCCTTGTGCATCACCGCACGGTCCGCACTCTTTCTGTTTCTCTCGCCATCGTTTAGGGACATAATCTTACAAATATTAATTATGGATACGTGTAATATCTATTTTATATGTATACAATTTTTTTACATAATTATTAAATTATTAAAAATATATGATTTTTATTATAAATATTTGTAAAATCAAATTAGTTGTAAAGTGTTCATAATATAATATATATGAAAATATTTTTTTTATTAAAAATGTTGGTAAGTGATTTGTTAAAGAATTAAAAATTTAATAATAGAAATACATTAAAAGTTATGTTTTAAAAATAATTTAAAAGTAAAATTTATTCTTTTCGGTAGAAGATTTTTAATTTTAAATTTATTAACCACTTGTTAACAAATAATTGAACACTAAAATAATGATACATAACATCTTATTTTTTAGAAAACAAACGTATATCAAATAAAAAATTTGAAAACTAACATACAATTGTATTACTCATGTCCGAATTAATGTTCAAATCATCAAATACATGACTAGTTGTTAGTGATGGAATTAGAAACAAAAAAATTAGTCATCATAGAAACTAATTTAGAGACAAAATATTTATAATAGTTAATTAAAACAAAATGTATCTATAAGATGGTCACTATTATATTTCAGCCACCGATTTAGAGACAAATCAAATTCTTATTTTTTTTTTCAGTTAAAACTAGATTTTTCTTTTTAGAAAATAAATAAATTATTATTTTTATTAATAAAATCATTTATATTATTGATTAAAAAATAATATAGCATTAATATTTTCTTTTATCGTAATTTATAGCATAATATATTTCCTTTTTTAAATCATAATAGCAATTATTATTAATTAATTATATAAAACAAAAGAGAAAGGAATTTAATGAATAAGAACAAGAAAGAGAAAGGAAGTTAATGAATAAGAACAAGAAATCCCGACTCCGACCTATTTTTGGTTCCAAACTTTCTCCTTCATCCTCGCAAACTGAAAACTACTCATATTAACAGACATTTTTTTTGTTAGAAGCCTTCTCCTTCGTCCTCGCAAACAGAATCAGATTATTAAAATATCTTTAAACACGTGTTTCAAGATATTTTTCCATATTTTTACTTTTTTATTTAAATAATTTTTCTATAAAAATATAATAAAAAGCAATAGTATCATTATCTTTCCCTTAATGTAAAAATTTTTTCAATTTTTATTAAATAACAATCTAAAACGTTAATCATATTAGAAATTATGCAGATAAAATATAATAAATTAATTCAACAAACTCTATATATAGATAAAAAAAAAATAATAAAGTGGATATATTTTATTTGAATGAATTGTGTGATGTTCTAAAAACTTGTCCGAATTTTATGACGCATGAAAATTGTGTGACTTATAAAGATCGTAAAATATGTGAAAATTGAAATTATAATCTTTTCAATTTGTGTATTACTAGTGGTAACCCGTGCGTCGCACGGAGACAACGTATATTTTAAAAAATAAATTGTTATATTAATTTATATATATATATATATATATATATATATGTGTCTTATTTTTTAATTCTCCAAAGAATTTTTTTCTTTCCAATAAAACTTATTACAAAACAATACTTTTAATTTTAAACAAATAAAAATAATAATTATTAAATAAGACATGATATATAAAACTTAAGTAAATTA
Organism: Cicer arietinum; assembly: GCF_000331145.2. NCBI lineage: Eukaryota > Viridiplantae > Streptophyta > Magnoliopsida > Fabales > Fabaceae > Cicer > Cicer arietinum. The sequence goes on along the minus strand of NW_027339198.1, from coordinate 69 downwards.
GTAAAGGTAAAGATGAGTAAGTAACTTAATAATGAATTTTTATTTTTATTATTCAACATAGTATGTTAT
>NW_027339197.1:0-2490 GCF_000331145.2 Cicer arietinum | reverse complement strand
TGTTTGAGTTGTTCTATGCGATCCATGTATTATATAGTGTGAAAAAAGTGAATAGGAAATGGTTTTCAATTTCCATGATGCGATCCATGTATTGTATAAGATTGTCTAGTATCTCAGTTGTACTTTTTGTGAATATTTTAATACCAACTTAATCTTAAATCATGCACATGTGATTTTGCTGAAGATTGTATCTTATTAAAGAAAACCTTTAGAATCTTGATGGGGGAAGATTTTCCAATTTGGCTCTTGCAAGTCGCAATATTTTATTGTGAATAAACGAGGTTTCATTTTTAGTGAACTAAAAGGCTTCAATGCTGGCCTCAACTAGCCATCACAAAAGCTAAGGCATTCTTATCAAACTCACTAGTTGTAATAATGTACATAAACTATAAAGCATTGTTATTACCAATATTTTATCTTTTTATATTTATTAGACTTGTATATCATTGTGAATATATCCTCACCTTGGAAAATACTCTCTTCTATTTTTTTATTTTTTTCTCCCATCTCTATTTTCCTTTACTTTAGAATATTTTAATCTAGTTTTGGTTAATTTTAAAACACATTAACCTAACTGATAATTTAATTTGTTTAGCTAACATAATTATCAATTCTAGAATCTAAATTTTATTAAATAACAAACACTATTTTAGCTTTTAAATTGGAGTATAAACGAAAGTACATGTTAATTAATGTGTTTTCGACATGATTTGTTTTGTGCATTTCATAACACGAAGCTACATTTTATTTAAATTATTTAATATTAGTTTTATTAATGTAGTTGATGTAATTCTATCATAAAAAAAAATTATGTAATTGTTTTAATTGTATAAAAAAAATTAGGGATTATTTACTTTGTGAAAATAATTTCAATTTTTATTTTTAGAAATTTGTGTTAATTTTATTTGTTAATACGGAGATAACAGATTTTTGAAGTGAACAATCGTCTACATTTTTAGAAACATTAAAGATGTCAAAAAAATTATTTTTATTATTTTCTTAAACACATATTCATTAACTAGAGTTTTATATTCTCTTCTTGACAATAGTTAATTTCAAGAGTCTTTCATCAAGACAAAATAAACACATATTTAAGAAAATAAAAACACAAAATATTTTCATAGAATAAACGGGACCATAGCGATTGAATTTTTTATTTTTAGATTTTTAAAAGCAAGTGTCTTAATTTTTTTAAATGTCCACCTAATTGAGTCTAACTAAGTGAACATAATTTTCATCAATTTGATTTGAATTGTGTGGAAAAATTATAAAAGTTGAACCATGATCGGCTAACTTTTTGGTTCATATTTTATTCTTTTCAAAAAATGAATCAAATTGATATGTTACATGCATAACACCATTCTCTCAAATTTGTGATGATTCTCGGTCAAATTCTCTCTGCATGTGTCATTGCATTTGCGAATTTTGTCTATTTTTACGTTAAAAATTTATAACTTAAAATTTTAATATACAATAAAATATTATATTTAATTTATCAATTAATTTTAAAATTTAGTCACTGCTAAAATATTAAGATATATATTTTTAAATGATTTTTCGCATACATATTTACAATATAAAAAGTTTTTTCATAAAAAAGTAAACTTCAAATTTATATTTTTGTTATTTTTATTTTCAAATTATATCATTTAAAATATTTAAATTTATTTAATTTAAAATAAAAAATAAATTAAATTTTGATGGAGCAATAAAATGATAAAAATTTACGGTACTAATTTTTGTTTTTACGACTAGAAACAAAATAGAAGAGTGGTGTGAAAAAGATTAGATGAGAAGAGAGATTTGAAATGTATTTTTCAATTCAAAAATGGATCCGTAGCATTTATGTATCTATCTATCTATCTCCCACGCCTAAACATTCACATTCTATTTCTATTCATTCATTCATTCACACACAAAATGCCAGGAAGTACGCCGGTGAGAAAGCCACACACTAACACCTCCGATCTCCTCACTTGGTCCGAAGTCCCTCCGCCTGAATCCTCCTTCACCCCCTCCTCCACCCGCTCTCGCCAGGTTACTATTTTTTCTTTTTCTCATCTCTCTCTCTCTCTCTCTCTCTCTCTCATGTAACTAACTACATTCTCTCTCTCTCTTTCAATCATTCACTTCATTCATATTACAGCCTTCTGATAGAATCAGTAAGGTTCTCAATAGCGACCAGCTCACCGAAGAAGAAGCTCAGACTCTCACCCAAAGGTCTACATCATTTCCTAAATATTAACTCATAACTCAGATCAGATCTTCTACTTTTTTCTTTCTTCACTTTCCTTTTTTTCATCGTTCTTCGATCTGATTTAATATCTCTATACTTTTCTGCATAGATCTGTTTCTTTATTTGTAATTCCAAGTAATCTCAACAACACTGTGTTAGTAATATTAGATAAAACTTTTTGCATGAACTGTTCAAATGAACCTACATCAGCTTCCACATTTTTGTTATTAGTCTATATATATTTATTAAAAAAA
>NW_027339196.1:0-2487 GCF_000331145.2 Cicer arietinum | reverse complement strand
GCTTATTTTTTTGAAAAAGCGCTGTAAATGGCTTAAAAAAAGCGCTGTAATATGCGTTTTTTCTCGTAGTGAATAATAGAGACATATAAAAATGTCACATAAAAATATAAACGATGCGGCGCAAATTTTATGAGATGGCACTGAAATTCTGGTTTAATATATACAATTAGATAAACGTGTAAAAAAGTTTTATTCTATCTAAACAATTGTAACGTTTTCTCATTCATATTAATTTCTAATTCTATTTCCATATAGTTCATTTCAATTGAAAATTTAAATATGGTTTGTTTATCACAAATGACACAACCTATATTCTTACACATGTATAACTCGACAAACCCAAGACAAAACACTATTTAGTAAATTAATTATAACCAAAATATCATAAACTAATGATAGATATTTTTTTCACAAAATAGGAAATATAGTAATATTCAAATTCTTTATTTATTTCATTATGGTTAATGGAAAAACATGTCATTGAAAATTCATTTTGGATCAATTTTTAATGGGCGGAAGAAAATTACTTTATATAGTATTAATTTAAAAATGAAATTTCTATAAATGATTATTGGATCGATAGAGTACCGACATATTTAGAATATGAAACACATAATAATGTTTCTCCAGTCTATTCTATTGATTCAAAAAATGCAATTACAGAAGTAGAATAGCACACTAAGGAATTTTCACTAATGTTTAGGGTGAAATTGGTTTACAACGTCCTTTACATATGTACATTCCACTTCATTAAATTTATTACATATCTTTTTTATTTAAAAATCGACTATGAGAACATTTTCTTAATAACAATGTATCAATTACTATTTTTCACAAATTTATGTATAGATATATAAAAAAAAAAAAAAAATTGTTATGTTTACTAGGAATTTAATAAGTCTAGAAACTCAAATAAAAAGTTACAAAAATAAAAGAAACAAAGATTTTGTAGTATAGCCTAAAATTGTCCAAATTCAAGTGTTAAAAGTAGTTGAATTTATTTTGAATATAAATAAATAAAAAAATCCACCATAATAAATATAAATAAAAATAAATTTAAATATATTTTTGGTCTTTGCAAATATGATTCGTTTTAATTTTAGTCCTTGTAATTTTTTTTTTGTTTTTGTTTGATTTATACCCTTGCAAATTCTAGCAAGTTTTAAAAAAAGTCTTTTATGAATAATTTTTAGTAAAAAAATAGTGACATGAATAATTTTAGATGAAATAGCACATGGTGACCGTGCAATTTTTTTTTACTAGATAATATTTAATATTTAAAATTAAAATTTATTTTATTAACTTATTTAATTATTTAATTAACATCTTAAAATTAATTAATTAATTAATTAATTAATTAAATAATTAAATAATAAAAACTCAACGATCTTCATCTTCAACTCCAATTTTTTTGATAAAAACTCAACAACCTTCATCTTCAACCCTAATTTCTTCATCTTCAAATCACAAATTATCATATTTGGATCCATATCCTAAAAAATTTAAGATTCATACCTTAAACATTGGAAGAGATAAGATATCCTCAAGAGGCAACTTTCCTCTCTCTCTAATTCATCTAGAGTCAAAAATTTGTTGAGATCCAAAGCTTTTTTTTTTTTTTTCTTTTGGCTCTTGTAACTCTCGCCTTGTGTCATTATCCTTATGTTTATTCAGGGATGCTTTGAAAGCAATATCGATATGCAAAATAGAAAAACAAAACATAATTAATAAATAAAAACAATGTGAATATGCTTTTGCGACCAATCTCCTTATACGCTCCTACACTGTTAAAAAAATGAGAGATTATAATTTTTAAGATTTGAATCAAGATAAGAGAATTTGTAATTTGAAGATGAAGAAATTAAGATTGAAGATGAAAGTTGTTGAGTTTTTATTAAAAAATTTGAGGTTAAAGATAAAGATTATTGAGTTTCTATCATTTAATTGGTTTATTAATTAATTAATTTTAAATATTAAATATTGTCTAGTCAACAACAATTACACAGTCACCATGTGATCATTTATCTAAAATTAGCTATGTCACTATCTTTCTTACTAAAAAATGATTCATAAAGAACTTTTTTAAAACTTGTTAGAATTTGCAAAAGTATAAATAAATAAATAAATAAAATAAAAAAACAGGAACTAAAATCAAAACGAATCATATTTGCAAAAAACAAAAATATATTTAAACCATAAAAATAATTATAAATATTATTAGGAGATTATTTGCAACTAATCCAAAATCGCTAAACTTGTAAATCAAAAGGCAGAAGCACACAAACTCGGCGATTTCAGGTTCATTCGGTCCTTTTCTTTTTCAAACCAGCGTTCAAACATTATATATCTTTTCTTCCTTTTACACTCAACACTTTGTTTTTATCTCACACATTTCTTATCCATCACATTTGCCCATACTATATTTGGACAATTGGCTATTGTACCCCCCCATTTAAACCTATACCCCCCCAAATTGTTGAAAATCCA
>NW_027339195.1:0-2473 GCF_000331145.2 Cicer arietinum | reverse complement strand
ATAATAATAATAATAATAATAATAATAATAATAATAATAATAATAATAATAATAATAGGGATTTAGTTCATGAGAGAGAATTGGAACGTGAAAAGAAAGAGTTACTTCTTTTGAGGGATGAGAGGAATACAATTCTTACAACCTCAAAGATTGAAATTGATGATGCAAATCAGAATGATGTCGTCAATTTGGATCTCTCGCTTCACCTTTAAATGATTAATATCTTTTGTTATTTTAGTTTAATGAATTATATTATTTTTCATACCAAACTTTATATGGTTATAATCCTCATTGTAGAGAGGTCTTTATTTATTGTATTTGTTGTTGGTCCATCATATAACATATATAATGGATAATTTTATTTTACCAAAGTAATTTTTTTTGTACAAATTAAAAGGTTTTGCTCTATTGCTCTATCAATTAATAAAACATCGATTTGTTTTATGAATCAAAGAATTATTTATTGATTTTTGTATTGTAGAAAACATTAGTTCATAAGAAAAACATATCATCTTTTCGTTGTTTATAGATATTATACTAATTTTTTTATATTTTATCTTAAAAATATTTAATATTTAGCACACTATTATAGATAATAAAAATTTGAAAAGCAAATAATTTTATTTCACTGATATTTTTGGTAAGTAATATTTATTTATTATAATTATATAAATAATAAAAATTAACTTTTTTTTCCCAAAAAAACTTATTTAACTATAAATTTAAAGACAAAATTTAGCAATACATGTCGAATTGACTCACCATTTCTATAAAATAATTGGTAAGTGAGTCTCCTTCAAATCAAAATCCAAAATAAATGAATGAACCGATAGTGAACCTATATAAGAGGCAGTTGACCATTATACATGTCATTGTATTTAATTTCATACATGAAATAAAATTTTATATTATATAATTATTTATATGTCCAAATCATTTTAAATTATCAATAGGACAATAGAAATTTCTGATATTTTCTTTGAATTATTTTTTACTTTGACAAATTAAGAAAATATTTTTTTTAGGAAAACAAAATAAGAAAATATTAAAGCTATAAAAATTTATTAAAACAATTATATTATAACTTATAAGCTCAAGTAACAAGTTTCGAACCCCGTCAAATATGGTTATTAAATGACTATTAATATCATTTTAATTTCATGATCATTTTTCTATTTTTGAATAATAAAAAATAAAAAATTAAAAGAATTAAAGATTGTAACCTTCAAAATAAGTTTGTTTGAACAAAACATATGTTTGAATTAAGATAAAATCATAGTTTTTCTTTTACTCAAAAATCATAGATGGTTAAAACATTCCTTTTGGATGCATATTACCTGATATATTTTGACAAATATATAAAATTATGAGGTAAAAGAATATCATTTGTGCGATGATACTAACACTAATGTATTGAATCTCATTAGAACTAAATAATTAAGAAGTACCAATAATATTAGAATAGGTTACCTCTCGAAAAGTTCTCATGTTGCACCTAATTATCCACCTTTTATATTTACCTTTTCTGTACCCAAAAAACAAGAGGCAAAAAAAGAATATCACTTTTTATAAAAACTTGAGTAATAACATATTAATCAATCATTTATTTAAAAATTATTATAAATAATTAGACATAAAAAGTTAAAGTTAAAAGAAATTATAAAGTATCACGTTTATCATTTATATAAAATATACTTAAGTAAAATAAATCTTCAACAAATTGGTAAGGTGAAAATTAAGATAACAAATAAAATGGACATATAATTATGCCAAATTTTTAACAATCAACTGAAAAATTATTTAAGTTATAATAAAGTGCAATTTCCATTGTAATACATATGTTAATGTGATCGATCTCATTGAAAATATTCATCTTCTAAAGTATAAAGTTTTCTATGTATTTTCATGTACTCCCTCTCGACTCAATTATAAGCACACACAAAATAATTACACATAGATCAAGAATAATGAATAATCTCAGTTAATTGTCTTGATATATAATAAAAAATTGAACTTTCCAATTTACTCTTTGTTTCATTACATTTCGTATGAAAACTTGTTTTATTGAAGAACATTTTAATAATAATAGCATTATTTTTTTGGTGATAGATAATAATAGCAGTAAACTGGATAAAATTAGTTAGAGTTTGTTTAAATCATGGGCCACCAAATATGACATCTGTTTACTTAAATTTGTTACCAGAGTGTTAATATATATGCCAACATTTATTATATTTTATAATTAAATTTAAAATCAATTATATATATATATATATATATATATTACTAGATAAGGTATATAATATCTAATAAATAAGCTATGAGAGAACAAAAATTAAGGTGGAAAAAATTGTTTATTAAAAATATTAACATTTTACTATTTAAATGTTCATGTAATTACTAAAGGCTTAATCGCACTTTTGACTTCTTTATTTTCACCAATTCACATAATTGATCATTTTAATTTAAAATT
>NW_027339194.1:0-2467 GCF_000331145.2 Cicer arietinum | reverse complement strand
TTTTTTTTTTAATGTTGATACATGCAATGACTATAGGTTTTGGATTTTCATTTTTTGGGTACAATAATTGTACAAAAATCTAAAACACGAGAGTTTGTGTGACTGCTTTGCTTATATTTGTAGAGATGCAACTCACTACATCATTTCTTTCATTTTTGATGTTGTCTATCTATGTTCGTAAGTAAGACATAATAGTGACATTTTTAGATTAAATTTGGGTTCAATTATAATAGGGCCAGAAGTTTCTGCCTAAATGTTTGATTGACGACGAGTTTGTGAAAATCGTGGTAGCTCTAATGTATAACTTTTCTCAAAATCAATGTGATTCAGTAGAACTCAATTTAGTGATACTTGTGGTGTGATGGAAAAGAAATTATTATGTTTCTGAGGAACTACTAACTAATTCTTACGAATTTAAAAACCTTCTTGGAACTTATTTAAGTAACATAAAGTTATTAGATATGTACATATAATGGAAAATATGGAAACAATTTTCGTTGGAGTAATAGAACAACTTATAATAGGTTGCTTTAGGGTCATTGCTTATAATCATGTGACTAATTTATTTTCATTAGATATTGCTCCAAAGTTTTGAGAAAGACATAATGAAAGCTAACATCTGATTTTCTCTTCAACAATTTTTTTTCTTTGTCGGTTTAAGATTCTCTCTACATCTCACGGGCTTCTAACATGTATTGAATACATTTCTTTCATGACCTTAATATTGAGAAGAAAAGCATTAACTTTTTTAAGGTGTCTTCGTGGCTAAATTGTGTGTTTTATTTGCTGATTTTGTCTGTGACTTTTCAATTGTGAAACTTTAAACAAATAATAATGCTTCTTTAAACCTCTATATTTGTAAATTAAACTGTGTGTAGCTTGTTTTGTACTTTTATACATTCATGTCAAATGTTTTTGTTGTTGTTTGTGTTGTTATTATCAATTATTAAATAATAAAATGTGATTTCTTTAAAGTATCTTTACGATTGTTTTGTGAATCTACTTTATGACTCTTGCACGTTTTATTTCTTTATGCATAGTGAATCTGTTTTGTTTAAGGTTAATCTTTTTTTTCTGTACTAATTTGAATTATCTTCTTTATGTGTCTTTGATTCAAAATAGCATATGCTTATCTTATTTAAAGCAATGGATAAGTCATGGATTATGAAGTCACACACATCAACTGAATAAGATTAAGGATAAAGGGATTTATTAATTTTTCCTTTCGAGATGAATTAGAAAATGGTAAAACTATATACCCTTGTAAACGTTGTGGTTTCAAAAAACTGTAGAGTAGAAGTGTAATGTATGATCACTTAAAGTACAACCCATTTTCAAAGGATACACCTTTTGGGTACATCATGAGGAGTCCATAGGAGAAATTAGTACTATCTCACCTAGTAGTGTTTCAAATATAGTTCAATACACAATTGTGGTTGAAGATTGTTTTTAGAACATGATCAACAATGCTTTTGGAATTGGAGATCATGAAAATCAAGTACCTGTTGAATCAAATGTCAGTTAGATAAAAATTAGGAAAAAAAAATATGTTCCTAAAAAATTAACTCGTCAAACTGATGTCAATTAAGTCATTGTCTAAAGTATAAAGACGGAGAGAACCGTTGACTTGTACTTCTGAAGAATGTCATCATTTTTATTTTGAGTGAATTTTAAATTCTGGTCCATGGTGGACCGACTATGAAAGTTGTCAACCTTAGTATTTGCCATGCTTGTAACATCAAAACACCATCATATGTCCCGAATATGTAACTTGGTTGGTGAGCCAAGGGATGCAAAGGAATTATAAGAATGAGGATTCAAATTCAAACCCGGAGACTGACCTAACTACTAAAATAGAAGAGAAGAAATGAGAGTTCGATTGCTGAGCCAAGGAATACAAAGGAATCATAAGAATGAAGTTTCAAATTCAACCCAGAGACAAACCTAACTACTATAATATAAGAGAAGAAAGGAGAGTTTTTAGACTTGGAGAGATATTAAGGCATCTACACAACTAGTGAGATGATAGTTTCAAAAGAAGAATGAAACCATATATATTGTATTAAAGATTGAGATTAAAATCAATTGATTGACTTCAAGTGATTAATGAGTGTTAAGAATGAATCATCCAGAAAAACTCAAGTTCAAAATTAACTGAAACAATTTTTTCACCGTACTTTACTTATATTTTAGTCGAATATTAAATTATTAAAGTCCAATTCCTTTAAAATTGGAGAATTAATAAAAATTGAGAGAAATTTTTCACACCACAACATGAATTTAGACGAGATATGCATTTAGAATAACCTATCTCAAACTTACTGTTAGAGATCTTCACACTATTCTTAATATATATATATATATATATATTAAAAATTGGCTATAAATAATAACCTAAATATTACAAAGAGAACGTGAAATATAATACTTAATTTGAAACATGTATATCTTATTAATTAGATGAATA
>NW_027339193.1:0-2467 GCF_000331145.2 Cicer arietinum | reverse complement strand
GTTACATAATGGGCCAAAGCCCATTTATAGGCACAGGAGATGATAGCTGTAGAAATGGCATTTAATTGAAATGGATTATTAAATTAAAATATATAGTAATAATAAAGTAGTTACATTTATTTTGTGGCTAGATTACATTATATGGTCAGAAAGTGAAGATTTTATAGTGAGGCAAATGAAGCACGATTACATCTTCAATTGAATGGTGCAACTGCAAGATAGAGATACCTCCAATTTCCCCACTCTTTTAGCTGCTCCCAGTAATCTCTTTATACGTTTCTTTTATTTTTCGTATCAAAGCTTCCCTGCAATAAAATTGTGGAATGAATGAATTCTATTAAAGAAAATAATTATAGATAGTATATTATTGAAGAGAAATTGTACCTCTCTGGCTTGAAAAGTAGGTTCTTGTATGCAAACCACTGCAAAGAAGATATATATAAATATGTTAATAGTGATAGTTAAAAAAAGTAAAGATGAATTGAAATGGAGTTACCCTACCCCAGTGTAGCCAATGCCTACTACTTCAAGAACCCCTGGAACTAAAGGAAGCCTATCAATTGCCTGTTGTTATGTACAAACAATTCTATATTAGTATTAGAAAGTGAGTCACTATGATATGCAAATTTGATATACATAATTTAATAACATACTGAGATCAACCCTGCTGACCCCCATAATGCAACACCACCAGCTACAGCTACTGCACTCACTGCATATTTGTCTTCAACTTTGTCCCACTATGTATACATCAACATTAGCAACACATCACATATACACTATAACTTCTAATTTAATGTTTCTTACAGCTTGTTGAATTGTCTTTATTAATTCTGGTGCAGAATCACTGAGGTCACTTGTGGCAACCTCTTCAACTGCTGTTATGCCTGTCTCTGCCTCTGCCTCTGTTGTCGCACTTGAAGCCATTGACATAACATTCCGACCAATCTTGCGACCTGAACTCACAAATTCAATTATATGTGTTCTCTCCTGGATATAAATATATAACAACAAAATATGACTTACAGAAAGCAGTGGTCTTCCATGGACGAGTGTGAGAGTGAACAGGTGGAGGTGGAAGAGTTGGAAGGCTAACACATTGTGGAGATAAAGCTGGTGATTGTCTGCAGGGATGCTTGCCATCAATAAGTGTGGATGAAGAGGATATAGAGAAAGTGGAAGATGAGGTTGAGGAAGACATTGCTAATTACTGATTATTAGTGTGAGGAGAGGAGAGAATATAGATTAGATATTTTCTTGGCTTGTTAATGTTTCAAGTGCTGAGCCACTCATTTCTTTTTTTCATCCGGATAGACTCTTGCTGACTTGGCTACAAGATAGGCCTTTTATGGTGTTTCATTGGATAGGAACTTCCTGGTTCACCTTTTTCAAATTATATTTCAAATTTACCTTCCAAATTCTGCAGGGGGATGCAACTCATGCAATGCAACACTGTCTTTTCTTATATCCACTTTGTTGTCACTGCTTTCTACTATAGGAGCAACAACTGATACATTAATTGCAGTTCAATCTTAGAAACAATTTAATTATTTCAAAACATAAAAGTTACGAGAAGAGATATTTAATGAAAGGGCTTAATAAGCACATTTATAACCAATTTTTATTTGTTTTTGTAAATGAATTCGCACACAATTGCGAGGTCTTTGGTTTATCTGCGACTTGTATCCAACTTAATAATATTTCTCAGTTGAACTATACTTTATGGTTAAAACCAAAATATTTTAATTAGCCACTAAATCATTTTAGTTATGATTTTTGCTGTGACGCTTAATTATCAAATATGATTGGAAGACAATTTAAATATTTTTACATTATGAATGTGAATGAGCCATTGTTCCACTATAAAAAACAACTGACAAATGACCCGTGATTTGCACGAGTCACGCTAGCAATATTATCATTTTAGTATAATAATAATTGTAGATTACTCGGCCATATTTGTTGGATTAATAATGGACTAACATTTTTATTGTTCGTGTTATATCTCTTTGGGGAAATGAAATTGTTTGAGGTAACAAAATATATGTTATTATGGTAGTTTAATATAATTAAGACAGTTGGTAGCTTGATTTTAACTTTCACACAACACAAATTCAAAATGCAAAAAACATTATCGAAAATATGGCCTCTATTCATGGTATCTCTATCCATGGTTTTTTAGTGCTCTTGGTAGTAAATTAATAGTAATTGTTAATCCATTCCTCAATGTTTAATCATAAATGCAAAAAACATTATTGAAATCACGCTTTCATGCCTACATTAATTCATTAGAAGCCCAATATGATCGCTAACTCAAGTTTTTTTCCATGATTTTGTACATTTTCAAAACTTTATTTTCAGCAATCATTCATTCAGCTGGGTTGATTGTTTTTCTAAGCATTTCTCCATAAACTGACCACATTGTCTATAATTCTATTTTTAATTTAAAAAAAAAAAAAAAAAAAAA
>NW_027339192.1:0-2464 GCF_000331145.2 Cicer arietinum | reverse complement strand
GCCGTTCTCTTTCGTTCTTCTAATTCTTAGGATTTCTAAATCCCTTTTATTTCCTTCACGTGGCCTAGCCCAATAATACCCTTTTTTCTTTCTTTCTTTTAGTTCAATAATAATACTTAATACTAATAAAACTAGTGGGTTCCACTTGGGGAGTGAACCCACCCAACAGAGTTTAGCTCAAAGTGAGACAAACATCATAAAAAAAAGTAAGGTTGAATTCTCCGCATCATTAAAGTCATGCTACAGTAACATCATAAAAAATACGTAAAGTAAAGAATGGTAGAATATGTGCAACGGTAGACGAAGAGTAAAGAAGCAAAAATGGGTTTCGGTGATTAAGATGTTCAGAATTTTTTTTTCATTTTTGTCTAAAATTTTAGTATATTGTTTCTCTTGTTGAATTAATAATTTTAATATGTATTTTTAGATTTTTAGACCTTTCAATTCTTTTATAAAATTTCAAACTTCTTCATTTAAGAAACATGTTATTTTGTAACGTTTTTCCTTTATTGTAAGTCCAATTTGAGTAAAATTAACACCAAAATGACCGTATGAATAATGAGTACATTATCTGATTGATGAATATATGTTTGACATCGAGTATGTTTCTTTAACCCAATTTTAAAATTGACCTTTAAGAGCATACCCTCATATTTTGTTTCTGAACTTTAACCATAAATTATTGAGTTGGATCGATTGGAGGACGAGAAGTCAAAGGAACGGAGGATTTTCTCTTGTGGACTCAAATCAACATGTGAAAATGTTGAAATAAGACAAGGAGGTGAGAGAACGTTTGAATGCATGGGTATATTATAAAGTGAGATAAACGGAAAAATTGACTCTGAAAGGAACTATTTCAAAAAGTTCAGAGGATAAAATATGCAACTTTGTTAAGTATGAAGTAACTTTTCAAGAATTTCTCGCATATGGCATAGACGGAAGCAAACAAACTTTTATGATATATGGAGTTAGAAAAAATAACAAAATAGCCATAGGTTATATAGAACCAACTGAAAAACCTAAACCTATGTTATCTAATGTTGTTTGTTCATATTGGCTTAAGAAAAGTAATGACAAAACCACTTGTCTCATGCAAACAACATGGAAAGACAAGAAAATCGTTAGAACTAACAAACAAGGACCAAATCAAATATGGGTACCTAATGATAAAATTATCTATGTTATAGATATCCTTAGCAACAAAATTAAAACACTAGTCATGGTGTATGGACAATGGTTGCTCACGATACATGACGGGAGAAGAGTTTATGTTCCAAGACCTGGCCCTCAAGGAATGAGGATTTGTAGGTTTTGGAGGTAATAAAAAAGGTAAGATCATAAGGCATGGAAGTATAGGTAATGGTTCCTTTCCCTCCATTAAAAATGTTTTACTTGTAAAATGATTAACGCATAACCTACTAAGCATAAGTCAATTAAGTGACGGTAGATATGATGTTATCTTTAATCAAAAGTCTTGTACATCAATAAGTCAAACAAATAAATCCATATTATTTACTGGCCAAAGAAAAACAATATTTATAAGATAAAACTTTTTGATTTAAACAAACAGGAGGTCAAGTGTCTATTGTTTGTTAATGAAGAACGGATGGTTTGGCACAAAAGATTATGGCATGAAAAATTTAAATTAATTTCATATTTGAAAAAACTTGATTTAGCAAGAGGGTTTCCTAATCTTAAGTACAAATTAGATACTCTTTGTGATGCATGTTAGAAAGGGAACAAATATAATCTTCTTTTTCTTCTAAAAACATTGTTTCCACTACTAGATCACTTGAGCTTCTACATATTGAATTCTTTGGCATGATAAACACCGCCTCTATCAGTGGTAATAAATATAGACTTCTCATTGTTGATGACTATTCTAGATGGACATGGGTAAATGTTCTATGATGAGAATGGTATTTTCCATAATTTTTCCTCGCCTAGAACACCACAACATAATGGTGTTGTAGAGAGAGAAAAAAAATAGATCTCTTCAAGAAATGACCAGAACCATGATTTATGAAACTAATGTTATTAAGCATTTTTAGACAGAAGTTGTGAATAGTGCTTGATATATTTATAATAGAATCTTTATTAGACTTATTCTAAATAAGACTCCTTATGAATTGTGGAAAGGAATAAAACCAAACATTTTTTATTTCCATCAGCTTGGATGTACTTGTTACATTATGAACACCAAAGATTAGCTTGGCAAGTTTGATTCAAAATTTCAAAAGTGTATCCTAGTCGAGCAAAAGACAAGGAACTATTGCATTGTCAACAACAAAGCGGAATATATATCAGCAGCAAGTTGTAGTACTCAAGTTTGCTTGTTGTGACACTAATAAAATTTAATGTAATAATTTGATTGGATGTCAGTTTTTGACCATTTTTTGTCTTTTTTTTTTTTTTTTTACTTTTTGTGTGATGACAAAAGGGGGGAAGGTATATTTTTGAAGTG
>NW_027339191.1:0-2461 GCF_000331145.2 Cicer arietinum | reverse complement strand
AAAACAAAAGGCATAAGTGAAGAACATACAAGGAAGAGAAGACATACAAAATTTTACATTTTGGTGGATTATGTCTAAAATAAGTGAACAAAGGCAACTAATGAGAGTTGTCAATTTGTTTTCACCTTATATTAGCTCCAATTTACATAATATTAATTTGATTAAAAATGTGGTTATGTATCAATACAAAACATAAATGTTTCAATAATTTTTTATTATATATATATATATAATTTTAGGGACACTTTAAATGGTACAAAGAAGTTGTTACCTTGTGAGTAATTGTGGAAGCCATTAATGAATATGTAGTAGTGAGTCTGAACTCATGACGAAAGTGATGAGATGAATAAGTTTTATTGTAAGTTATAGCCTGAAAAAATAAGTTTGAATTGTTTTAAATTTATTTGTAAAAAATTAATACAAAAATAAAAAAATAAAAAAGAAAGTGATACAAAAATTTATTGGTGAAAAGAAAGACTGTATTACTACCAGACTATCCCCACTAAGACCAATGATTGCATGTCTAGAAAACTAAAAATGTGTACAAGAATATATTGTGGCAGTTGGAGTGAACATGATATACATAAAAAAAATAAACTTGTTAAACATGTATACAAAGCTATATTTATTAACTTTAATCTGACCTTTCTGTACATGGTTAGCTTTAGAGCACCTCTTATGAGCGATCATTGCTTGTTTAAATTGTGTTACAACAATATTCCTTTTATGTTTCAACAGTGTTGCTTCTACAGTTTGAAGGAGTAAATGGAGTTTTGAAACAATACTATGAGTCTGCATTCTAGAATTAGAGAGGATCATCAAAAATAATGAGGCAATCTGATCCCCAAAAAATGTTCAATTAGTATCAAATTAACATTGATTAAAAATAGTGATATAAATTTGTTCCCCAAAGAAAACAGATAAAACACATTTCATGGTTTTATATACACTATAGCATACTAAATAAAAGCATAAGTATTCTATTGGCACATGAAAATTAAGTAAATTTTACAAGTTTCATTTGTAATCCAATGATCACATAATTATAAACAAAAATAAAAGAATTTACACAAAATATACAAAATGAAGATAACAAAATACATACATAAGAAATGATATCTTAATTTGATTAACGAAAGAAATGAATAAGAAGAAATATTGGAGAAGATAAAGGTACTGTGGGAGGAGAAGGAAGACGAAGAGAGACTCTTGGAATAAGAGGGATTGCAAAATCATTGGTAATTGATTGAAAGCTTCTCTAAGAACTAAAGCTTAGTTGTTTGCAGAGAATTGGGTATCTGTAGATTTTTGGTAAAGACTCAGCTAGGGCAAGTTTTTTGTACCTCTCTAATGGGGTTGACGACATCTTCTCAATTCAATAAACAAAAACACAGGATCAAACATCCAACACCTTCACCTTCTGTCAGTTTATGTTGTTATTGTTGATTTGTTTTGCTTCAATCTGCATTTAAAAATATTTGTATAAGAAGTTATTATAACTAAGATTCAAATTCAAGTATACTCAAATGCATGATTCATCGATTAGATAATTCATTTTACAATATTGTTTTGTAATGTGTTGGACAAATAGAAAAACTTAAAATGATATGCAAATTTGTTAAAGATAAAATTATGCATCCTCTATTGGACCACTCAAATAACCCTCTACATGTTCGCTAATAGGCATAAGGTGTGTGTTGAAATTTTCTATATGAATAACTTTATTTTTAATTAACTCGGTGAAAAACATGAGTGAAACTAACCAAGAACGAAGGAGGTTGCAAGCATGCCTCCATGTTGACATCTAAGGAAAGTCTTGTTTCTGCAGTCTACCTAACATTTCCATTTTCTCATAGAATTCAAATAAATTAAAGAAAGAAAATTATCCATGAAAATTGAATGATATATTGACAGAGAGTTGAGTACAATTGAAATCCAAGTGTAGCTGCCAACAACCAAATGACATGTAAAGATCAAAATAACTATAATAATAAAAAAATTATTGGTTTTTAAAATATTTGTAAAATATATAAATGTTCAGTAAACAGTCGGTAACAAAGATTATATACAAATGTTGTTGTGTTACCTGCACAATTATGTAAACAAACAACTAAAGAATATCTTTGTACGCAATATTTAAGACCTTGTTTTCACTAGGATGTTCATCTTCGTTACTAAGAATATGTAATCCATTTCGATTGGTTACTCTCGAGATGGTGACATACAATTGTCCGTGAGTAAATACTTGTTTAGGAAAATATAATCCAACGCATTGCAACGATTGTCCTTGACTTTTATTTATTATCATGACAAAACATAATGACATAGGATATTGTCTTCGATTAAGAATAAAAGGCCAATTTGATTTTGAAGGCGACAAAGATATTCTTGGAATGATAACTTTATCTCCAATGATAGATCCACTCAACACTTCTCCTTCCACAAACCATTTTCCAAGTTG
>NW_027339190.1:0-2457 GCF_000331145.2 Cicer arietinum | reverse complement strand
CATTATTACTTTGCTTTTTAAATCTGTGATTGTATTTGATTGTTGTTTGTGTTTAGTCCAAACTCTATGGTTGAGATCACTAGAAGACAAGTCAATTTAGTGGTTTATAACTTAGCTAGATCGACTATATCTAGTGCTAGTTCTCAAGATTTTGATATTGTTCGAAGTTGTATTGAGTTTGAAGTTGTTAATGAAATGATATAAGTTTGTTTCTCTAAAAAGTAATTTATCTATTTGTTATAATTTTTAAAATTAGTCATAACTTTAAAATTATATAAAAACAACTTTAAATAATTAGTTGTCTTGAGTAACTTCTAATCAAAATCATTTTTTATAATTGATTTTAAAAAAAGAAATGATATTCACTACAATAGACAAACACACAAATTTTCTTTTTTAATATCTAATAAATGATTTTTAAATTATTGAAAGTCAAAATCATTTATTTTATAATTCTTAACAAATGGACCATTTATATTTAGTTTATATGTCTTAAATAGTTTGACAAAAAGAAAACTTAAAGTCAATAAGTTATTTATACGGGAATGTAAATGTTAAACTTTGTAATTCTTGAGAACAACAAAAAATGACTGTACAAATAAAATTTGAAATGAATGTAAAATGAAAAAGAAAAATGTTATTTGAATACAAATTGTAGATACAATATTTGATATGTATGTATTATTTACCGTATTTATACGGTGAATAATGTTTTTTCAATTTTATTTATTTATTATTGAGATATATTCTTATGATATATATACAAGTTTATATTATTAACTACTTCGAATATTCATTAAACACTAAAATATAAATCATTAACTATTTATTTAATATATATAATTAACCACTAAAATGCAAACATTAACTACTTTAGAGTAGTGTTTAAAAAAATATTCTAAAGTGGTAACGACATATATTTTAATGGTTAATGAAACATTTAAAGTGTGGTTAATAGCTTAAATATGATATTGTGTTAAAAAAGTATTTTTAAGTTTTATTTTTTGCAGACGTCTCTTTTATTTACTTTCATACATGAGAAATGAAAATAACTTACAAAACTAACAACTAACAAATTTAAAAGGAAAATTCCTAGCATCCTTAGCTAACAACATCTTCCAACAAAAGTGGGATCGTCTAATGATTTAAGAAACTAGCAAAAGAATAAATGTGGGTTTGCATCACACATAGTCTGATTTAATACAAACAATTATTAATTTTTAGAAATAACTTTAATGGTAGAATAAACATGACAATGACATTTTTATTAAAATGAATATTAAAAGTTTAAAGTCACTCATTTGTTAACTACCGTTATAAATGACATATTAGTTATTTTGTTTATTCGACCTAGATTTCGTAGAAAGACAAAATTAATCAAAGAAGAAGAGTCCATAAGAACAACAAAACCAATATTAAGTTTTTGTAGTTAGAAACATAGTTTTTGGCATGAATGGCACCGACCATTTCAATTGGTAGTCTCCAAATTACTACGTGGCAAACCATGAAAATAATGTTTCCCTTAAGCTAATGAATGCAAAATGGAAAAATGTTGGGAGTCAATTCAAAATTTTAAAGTGTGCAATTCAAATGCATGGAAGAATGAAATGAATATTTCATGGTCTTATAACTTGACTATTGAGACTTGCAAATTCAACTTAGAAGAATGAAATAGGAGTTTTCTATAACTCATTGAAATTGAAGAGTATTAATCTCCTTTTAGAAGAAGTCAAATTTTATATTCTATAAATAAATAGACTAATGAAGAGATGAAAAATCCTCAAATTTGGGTGATCATGAGTTGAGTTGTATAATCTCCATTTTAGATGATTATGTAGAGACTTATGGTATCCCCAACCATGTCCTAGTGAGAGGAGGGCGTGGGTGATTATTTGTTGTTGTGAGATGTGAGTGTTATCATCCTTGTAACTCTTAGATGTGAGATAATATTGTAGGGTGATACACATATTAGGTTGGGTTATAAATTATTGTAATTTTATTTGAGATGATGAATGAATTATGTTGAAATATTATCATGGATGTAGGCAAGAGGTGTCGAACCACATAAATTGTTGTGTGCTTTCTTATTCTTTTATTTGTGGTGTTTGCTACATATAAAATCTTAGGCGTGTGACCAGAATTGACCTAACAGTTGTATCATATTTGATGGTTACTATAAAGAATTGACTCCTTGTATCGAAAGTCTTCCTGGCCAAGGGTATTCTGGCGATGTGCTCTGTTGATGTGCAGAGGTTAACGGCGATGCAAGTGTATATGGACGAAAAAGCTTTTGTTTGAGATAGCATAACTAGATGAATGAAATAGACTCACAATTCAGGAGATATTATTGTGTATGAAGTGTAAGTTAGAAGCTTCACATTGCTTAGTAAAGTGATGGTGGAGCAATATATGAGTGAGAGGACACATAAATCCATTCATTAAGGTTTTGCATTAAGA
>NW_027339189.1:0-2443 GCF_000331145.2 Cicer arietinum | reverse complement strand
CTCCTAACCAAGTACTTCAGAGTTAGAATGGTACCATATTGTGAAGTATAGTCTAAGCTCATGCATATCATTGCATTTTCTTGTGATTGTTTTATTGTGATTGATGTGTTCCAAACAAAATAATAATTTCTCTTAGACGATTTGATGCTACAGTGAAATGTATTGATTTTCCATGAGTGATTTTGACTTTTTAATGTGATATTTCTCTAGAGCAATATTTGTGTAATGATACAATTCTATTATGATTGATTGTGTGTTCTCCTATTTGTATTATATTATCAACATGATTTCGAAACTCACCTCCTTCGTTGTTTGTGTTTAACTGCTTTGGTCTTACGTTTGTGAAATTGCAGTCATTACAGGTTAATGAGTCTTGAAGTTCAAATTTGGGAGGAACCCCGCTCTGATAGGTGATACTAGGAACTAAGAGTTTTACTTTGTAATTTGGTTTGAATTACTAAATTAAATCCTTATAGTGTTATCGTTTTTCCCTCTGTTTACTGGCTCGGTTTTTACCTATTCTATTTTCACTATTTGTTAGGCATAAATTTCTTAAAAACCGAATAAACAATTCAAATCATCATTTGTTGTGTATTTTCTACCTACTAAACCTTCAACCAAATAACTTAGGTAAAAATAAGACTTTTTAAGATCTTCAAGATCGTTTTCCAATGTAGTTAATAAGTTCGCAAATTAAGGGATTTTGTATTATTATGAAAAAAAATAAACTTCAAAAATCTTCTCTTTCAAATAACATGGTATTATTATAAGCACTTTATTAAAAATTATTATAGTCCCTAATATACACATTTATACAAATGACAAAACTTGTATATATTTTTTAGATTACTTTTCGTATGATTTTTTACTTATTCATATATGATTTTATCAAATTCATAATTTTATGAAAATTTGTTATAACCACAAAACTTATATTTGATGTTAAAGACCATTGGAAAAACACTTAAGGAAATGCACATAAGTTTTTTTCCTTATACAAATTACTAATTGCAGTTATTATTCCTTTTTCCAAATCTACATTTTTTAATATAACTAATTTATCTTCAAATATAAAAAATTAATAATAAATATATATATATACACAATGAACAATTTAACAATAACTACACATTAATTACACAACTCATATTTCTTAATATATGTGAAGCACCTAATCAACTTTCGATATAATATGATAAATAGCTAACAAAAAAACTATTATTATTCTCTTTATTTTTAACCATGGTCAAACTTTAAGAGATACAAATGTCATTAAACTATCAATATAAAAAAAGAAAAAAAAGTCATAACTATAAAAAAAGAAATAATTATCTCATACTATAAGAAAAGTATAACTAACCTATAAAAATATAACTACCAAAAAACAAACATTTTAAAAGATTATTTTTTTTTTGACAAAAAAAAGAGTAAATTTTTTTTTTTTATGAAAAAAATATTTTAGAAGTTAAAAATTGAGAAACTTAAGTGATTTTTAGAAGTTGAACTAAAAATTTACTATTTCTTTAAAAACAACTTCAAAGGTCATAGTTGCAAAATAATAAGCAACACCAAATATTTGTCATTAATAAACATTAATAAAAAACAGTATAAATATTATAACTATTGCATACAAAATATTGGATAAATATTTTTTAAATAAATAATTAAATATAAAAATTACATGATAAATATTTTTACTGAAACATAAAAAATGTAGAATATATTTATTAATTGTCATTGACATGTAAATTGCTAAAGAACTTTAAGAAGTTATTCATGATTTTTTTTAAAATATAATCAAAACTTACACTTAACTTGTGCAACAAATTGTCACATGTCCCCAGTAAGGAGTCCAAATTTTTTCTTATAGTATAAAGTGAACTTTTAAAATTTGCATTCCATGATTTTGTCGACCACTTTAAACTATACTCTTTATTTTCTCTTTAAACAGACTAAACCTACTTTCTCTTGACTCTCAATTCTTCTCCACACCTATTAAGTTTATGACTTGTGAATACGGCGACAGCCTACTAAGCGCCACCACCCACCACTAGTCATCGACAGTCGGCTATATAAATGATGCATTTTATCATTGTGAGTTGTGTTTGAATCATGCGACAGCTGTGATCCATAAAAGTTGAATGGCACTTACTCATTAGAGATACTTGTTGTCTTTTTATTATTTTTTAATGGATGTTAATACTCAAAAAAGAGAGGATATTTATGTACGTAAATATAGAATAATTGTCTCAAAAATAAAATTGCAATTTGACATTTGATTTTGAGAAAACATTTACATATGAATTTGATTGAATATATGAAAGTAGTTAACTTTTATTAAAAAAAAATAGATATGTTACAAAATATTAAAAAATGATTTAATTATTAATTAAGACAAAATTGTGAAAATCAAATCATATAGGTATATAGGATAACTTAGGTA
>NW_027339188.1:0-2441 GCF_000331145.2 Cicer arietinum | reverse complement strand
ATTATTATTATTATTATTAAAAATTAAAATAACACATTACAATAGTAACCGACAATTTTTTTTGAATAATTATCTCAATTCCTAAGGTAAAATATTAAAATAAAATAAAATGTCTGGATGTTACAGATTAGATCTTAAAATCTCAACACAGTAATTTGAGTTAATTTTTGAACTTAAAGTACCACATGCATTAAATAATATATATTAAAGACTAATTGTTCAAATCAAATGTAACTTTAAAGGACACACTTGAGAATTTTTTTTAAAAGGACTTAAACAAAAATTGAGCTAAAGTTAAAGGACTAAAGATATATTTTTTCCTTTTTATTTTTAATGGATGGACTGAATTGGATTTTTTTAAGAACTTATAGTGAATTGTAAACCGATTATTTTAATCCATCCATTACAATCCAAATCCATATCCATCCACTCCATCCATTTTTTTACCCATCCACTCCATCCATTTTTTTACCTCTAGTTGATGTTCCACTCTTTGGTTGCGGCTCATTTTATATTGATTCTCTTACGTTGGTTTCTCTATTTGGCTACTGCTCCTCCTTTGTATTTGACTGCTTTGTTGGTTCCTCTTTTGGTTGTTGTTTCTTGTTTGCTCTTTCTTCTCTTTGTTAGTTTCTCTCTTTGGTTACCACTCATTCTTTGGTTGTTCTTTTTGTTGTTGGTTCCTTTCTTTGGTTATTGCTCCTTCTTTGGTTGATCTTCTCTCTGTCAGTTCATTTCATTGGTTGTTGTTTCTTCTTTGGTTGTTCTTTTATTTGTTGGTTCCTCTATTTAGTTATTGCTCCTTCTTTGGTTGCTCTTCTCTCTATTGGTCCATCTCTTTGGTCGTTGTTCCTTCTTTAGTTATTTCATTCTCTTAAATATTAGTTGGTTTGATTTGGGTTGAGCTTAAGGTTGAGAGGTGTTAGAAAAATATGTTTTAAGATTGAGTCTACGTTAGAGGTGTAAGTGGACAAAATAAATTCAATCAACCCGAACATCCTAACCAAACCAACTCGAAAATTACTTGTTATTTTTTGTTCGGGTAAAAAACCAAACAAAATCAATGTAAACCAAAGATTATTGGTTCAGGTATTGGATTTTAGTGTTAAAAACCAATAAAAGCCGAACCAAACCAACACTATTCATACTTTTTATTCTATTTATTTTTTACATAAAAGTATGGCCCAATAAGACAACTTTTTTTTTTTATACAACAATCAGATCCATCACCCATTACGCCTGAAAGTATCTTTTGTTTGTGGGTGTTTTTCTAGATCCCCGTTATAAGTATGAATATATTGAATTTTGTTTTACTAAGATGTATGGCAGTGATAAGAGCGAAGATATGTTGAAAACATTAAAAGATCTTGTCAAGAAATTGTTTGAGCATTATGTGATGGAATATTCCATTCCTAGTGATGAAAGTGAGTCTAGTAGTATAGCCTCAAGAATTGGTACACAAGCAAACACAAATCAGTATGTTGATGATGTTGATGCTGATTGAGATACTGCATTTAGATTGAGCATGAAGAAAAAACAAACAAATGTGCAAAAAAAGTGAGTTGGATAGGTTTATTGAGACTGATGGTGAAGATAGCAAAATTTATTTTCATATTTTACAATGGTGGAAAGAGAA
The DNA here is from genome assembly GCF_000331145.2 of Cicer arietinum. Taxonomy (NCBI): domain Eukaryota; kingdom Viridiplantae; phylum Streptophyta; class Magnoliopsida; order Fabales; family Fabaceae; genus Cicer; species Cicer arietinum. Next base: position 805 of record NW_027339188.1, on the reverse strand, counting down.
ATCTAAAAAATATTATGTCTTTTCTCGCTTGGCTAGAGATATATTGGCTATTCCGGTATCTACACTATCATTTGAGTTTGCATTTAGTATAGGAGGTCGTGTACTTGATTCATTTTGTAGTAGTTTGAGTTCCACTACTGTTGAAGCTTTGATTTGTACCCAAAATTGGATAAAAAAAGTCAAAGGTAAGAATTAAGAGCACAAATGGATGAAGTACAACAACTTGAAGCAGGTATGAAAGTTGATTTGTAACTCAAATCTCATTTTTGTTCACTTTGTTGTTATATTTCATTATATTATCAAAGTAATTTATTGTGGATTGTATGTTTCAATTTTTAGAAACTGCTAGATTACGTATTACTAGTGTTGGAGTTAATACAAATGGCATGACATGAATAAAGAATGCAATCTAAGATTATATTTAATTTGATTTGTTCAATTTAAAAATAAATTCCATATTATAATTTCTAACTTTTTATTTATTTTTTTTATTTCAGATTTTTATCATTCAAAAGTTGACTGTTACTGCCTATTTTGGATTGTTGTTATTTTGCATTATAATTTAAATTCTCATTTAGAATCTACTCGACTAAATTTTGGTTTAATTTGACGCACTACTGTCTATTTTGTATTTTAACTTGGGTTGTTATTGAACTATGTTATTTCAAATTATGTTTTAGGTGATCAAATTATGTAATGCTACTGCATATTTTATTTTAGTCTTGTAGATGATTAAAGTATGAGCTTGTAGTTATTCAAAATTCCATTTTAGAGGAAGAAATTAAAATGCCTGCTACACTTGTAT
>NW_027339187.1:0-2432 GCF_000331145.2 Cicer arietinum | reverse complement strand
AATAATAATAATAATAATAATAATAATAATAATAATAATAATAATAATAATAATAGATTATCTTCTCTTTAATTAGTTGAAACGAGGACATAAAGTCTATATTATATTAAGACAACACCATGAATTGTCATAAAATCATCTTGTCTTGAAGTAGAGTAAAATGAATGAGCCAGATCACTATTTTTTTTTTTATAAAGATGGATGAACCAAAAATATTTTCAAAAACTTATACATGAGGGAGAATGAGTTTCACTAACTCTACTATATCCTGAAATGAATACTTATACAAGACAAGAATATCAATGCATGTCACACATAACAAAATAACACAAACATATCTAACACATCAATTTCATGAATCAAATAAACAAAATACACAATAGTCCATTCAGGAACTAATCACATCATAAATCGTCACCATGTAATTATCACACCAAAATAATTAAATAAATATAACGGTTATAATTCTATTCAGATAAATTGAGGATGATAAAATTTAATTTAATTTATTTACACATAGACTAATTATTAATTAAATAATAGATTATGACAATTACTAAAAAGACACATATATAATATATATGAAAATATTGGGGTGTTACAGATTAAAACTTGTGAAATATTTTCAGTTCTAGCTTCTATATCGGAAAATTTATTAAAAAAATTCTGGTAGTTTTATGAAGAATTTTATATAAGTTTCTCAGTAACTTCTGTGGCAAGGAACATAAATTAAATTTTTCAAAAAACCTTTGCGTATTGCAATTGAATTTATAAAATAATAAAATTAAAAAAAGGTTAAAACTAATATTTAAAAAAATTGTGGAGGTAAACATATAACCTTGAAAATACAAGGGAAAATTTTCTAAAACTAATAATATGTTATATGTCATTTGAACTTTTCTTAATAAAAATGAAAAGAAATCAACTTCGCATCTTTTAAAAGGTAAAGGAGTTATATATAAAAGTAAAATAAAAAACCCAAATATTATATTAAAATAAGATTTAAAAAAAAAATGTGACTTTTACAAATAAATCACTCATATTGAAGAACAAAAGAAGTAATTGATATTTAAACCAATACAGAAAATTGTAAAAATGTGATAAACAAATAATGATAGATACAAAAGGAGAAAATATATAATAGGATTTGTTATTAGGCGGTTAAAAAACAAGATCAGGCCAATACTAAAGAAACTCAGCTTTCTAGTTGTGAATTGCGATTCCTTCGATCCTTCTTGTACAATGTCCATGAATGCACTTTTGCTCGGTGTCTGAAAACGTTTAATGATAAGAATAAGGTTCTAAACTACTTACTTAACTACTAATACATAATAGTTCATTCATTCATCAACTTCATTAATCTTTCTCTCTTATTTAGGGTTCAAATTTTGTGTTTGATGAACTTGTCAAGGCAAGCCGTTGTTGAATTCCTTTGGTTACTTATTACATTACCTTTAAAGCAAAATATGTTGCACATCCTCATCCTTCCGACAACCCTGCTACAACTTTCCAGGCCCACGTATGCAACAAGTTGTCTAGAAATAATTCGTATGTGGTCAAGTCGTGTTCCATTAAAACCTAACACATGCACCATGGTAATAGTGTTGCATTATTATTATGTATGCTTAAATTTTTAGTATATTCAATTTAGATTGTGTGCAGTGTGATTGTAAGCTATGGTGTCTATATTTCTTTGATTTTTTTAAATCTATATAATACCAAGTTTGAAATATCGACTCTTGACCTTGATTAGATGGTTCAGATGTGTCTGTGTGCATGAAGTCATAGGGTTGTGACTGCACACAACCACATACATTCTATTAGAGGATAATCAGCTTTCTTAAAGACTTAATTTTCTTTTCAAAAAGAAAAGTCTAGAGACTTAAAATTGGTAACAATTTACAGTTATTTTGAACTAGTATTTGATTACTATTTTCTAAAGCTGTGTTGCCTAGGGATTTATCTTGCAAACATTTGTTCGAAGTTTGTGATAAAATCCTTGAAAGATCCCTTGGTGCTAAGGGGTCTTTACTGCTTCAAGAATATCCATCACCTTTTGGGAACCTCGAGTAACTCTATCAAGTCTATATCTCACATACCAAGTTCAAGTGTGCATTATGTCGTTAACTTTGTTGTCTCTTCCAATGTAACATCTCATTCACATAATGTACTTTCGGCATTATAGGTTAGGTCATCCACATCATAGTACCTTTAAAAGTGTGCTTAAGTTTCGTAATATTAACCTACCACATAAGATATTTGTTGATTTTTGCAATTCTTATTATTTGGACAAGTCTCGTCGCTTGTATGTTCACCCTATCTGATGGTAAACTCAACACTTTTTTAAGTAATACATACTGACTTGTAGAGTCCCTCATCTTCCACTTCTAGTGGTGGCTATTTCTATTACATTTTCTTTGTGGACGCCTTTG
>NW_027339186.1:0-2429 GCF_000331145.2 Cicer arietinum | reverse complement strand
TTGAACCCTATAGGTTTACCCGTCACACCCCCAATTTAGGGGTGTTCATGGGTATGGATAAACCTGCAAATCTGGTCACTCAACCTGCTTTTTTACATAATACATTCAAGTTTGGGTCTAACCTGAACCAACCCATTGAAATCCAATTATGCTCGGTTCGAGTAGCGGATTTAACATTTTGAAACCCAACCTACTTTTTTACTATTGATGTATAGTTAAAATTTAATTGTTGGACTATGTTTGAGAATTTGTTGTAAATTTAAGTGTTTTGTTGTGTTTGTGAATGTATTTTAAGTATTGAATGATATGTTGTGATATAGTGTTATTATTATTTAGATGTTCACGTATTTTAATTTAATTACATTTTTTTAAAGTAAAAAAAAAATTTATTACCCACAAACCCAACCCGCTAATAATGCAAACAATAGCTAAATGAAAATCCTAATACAGAAAACAACATGCAAAAAAAAAACCAAACTCTAGTAAACATAGAAGTAGAAAAAAATAGCTAAATCAAAATTCTAGTCATGATAAAAAGAAATAAAAACCCTAATACAAAAATAAGAATGAGTGAGAGAGATATTAGAACAAAATTAACATATTTAAAAAAATAAAGATAAAAAATGTAATTGTACGAGATCGAAAAATTTAGAACAAGATATTAGAGAGTTGAGAAAGAAGGGATAGTAAGTGATAACAATTTGGAGGAGAAATAAGGGACGTTGGCCACCATTGAGACTTCAAAGGATTATGGTTAGTTATTGTGACTTGTGAGAGTGTTGAGTTATGCCTGTGAGTGTGAGAGTGAAGAGAAAACGAGAGGATGAAATTAGGGTTGTGTGATTGTGTGTGATTGTGATTGTGTGAGTGTTGAAATTAGGGTTGGATTATTTTTTTGGATTGAACCAAATTGGACTCGATAAATATCCAGCGTAACACCAAAAATTATAATTACTAATAATAATAATAAATATTATAAATCTATATTCAGACGAATTGCTCACCAATGGTCCCAAATCCATGACTCAAACCCACTCGCGCCAAACCCTTGAACCCTACAGGTTTACCCATCAACCCGCCCAATTCACCTCACTTGCTACGGGTTCAATGGTAATGGGCGGGTCCCCTTTTATGTCCAACCCTAGTTCGACGTTTGAACACTCTTTTGTATATGAGTTGACCATTAGTTTGACCAAAACGTGCTATCGTGAGTTTTCTTTTGAAGTGTATCCTACTAGTAAATTTTAGACAATTATACACACGGGTCATTATGTTTGAACATTTATTTTGGATATTACCTTAAGTTTATTTTTCTAAATTAATTCGTTTATGTTATATACTTATATACAATTTGTATTATTAATTTTTACGTTGTATTAAATTACACATACAATCATATAAGTTTGATATTTTTTCGAATTACTATGTAGAATGTTAAGATTTAAATCAAATAATGCAATGAGTTCACTTTCCAAACCAATTTGTAAAACATAAAGTTAATGACATTAGTTATGTAGATGTACCTTTATTATTAAATTTTTAGAGATTATACATATATCTTAACGAGTGTAGATTTAGAGAGAAAGAAAAAAAGAAACCATTTATAAGTTTGATGAATGTTTTTTGAACAATTTATATGAAAGATATATTATTACAATATTTGATAGAGTTTCTAATTATCAAATATTTTCAATTGTACTAGTTATTGTTGAAAGCGAGATAAAATATTAAAAATATAAATAAAATATAATAAAATATAACTTAAAAGAAACAATTTAGAAAAGAAAAAAGTCTTAAAACTAAACTAAAAAATTGATATTTCACTTTTGATTCAAACACAACTAATTAATGATATAATTTTGTACTACATTTCTCTTCTTATTACTTTGTTTTCTGTATTTTATTTCCTAAAGCAAACAAAGTGTGGGAAGCAGTGAGTTATTTATACCTTTGATTGGAAATGCCGCTCCGCCGTTACTCTGAAAACCCTAATTTAACACCCCGCTTCTTAGTTATTATAAATATCCCCAAACACAAACCCTAGTTACACCCGTTGTTGCTGCGGCAGAAAGTTCACAGCGATATGTAGACTAGAATTCGTCTAATAATGTTATTGTAGCAAGAATTCCTTTACAAAGTTTTTTCGTAATCAAATGCATGAAATGAAATTGGGGTTGTTTTAATATTGTTTCTCTTTGAATGTTTAAGTCTTGTTTGTTTTGAATCATTTTGTGTATTACCACCGTGTAATTGAAAATGATGGAATTTTAGTTATTCTGTCCAGACATTAGTCAGGTATCCTCCTCAACATACAATGGTTGATGCCGTTACTTGTCTGGTAAATTAATGAGTCTATCGTTACAGATGTGTCGATTTTCTCTGTTTTCGCATCTGCTCCATTTCGACTCTACATCTCTATCATCTTAATT
>NW_027339185.1:0-2414 GCF_000331145.2 Cicer arietinum | reverse complement strand
AATAATAATAATAATAATAATAATAATAATAATAATAATAATAATAATAATAGTAATAAATAATAATAATAATAATAATAATAATAATAATAATAATAATAATAATAAGTTAGATAATAAGTTCAAATTTTAAGATGGTATAAAAGCTTATCATTTTTTAATTGTTGAGTCAATGATATTGTCCGCACTTCATGATATATACTAGTTAAATTTTTTTGAAGTTATTTTTGTTGCTTTATGAATTTACAATGATATGCCATATATTACATGTTTTCAATTTCATGATATGATCATCATTTACCATCATTTATACTTGCAAGTTACTAAGATTTCAAGATGAACTAATTGACTGCATTTTGCAGACGAGCTCAACAATGAAAAAATAAATATTTGATGAGCAAACATCAAATGCATTAAAAATTTGGAACACTGTTGTGAAGAAGAAACATAGACTAAAATTAGAAAAATCGAGTGTTCGAACCTTGGACGAAAGCACCATCAATTCAACGGTACACTTCAAAACCACCTGTTTCATCCTACAATGACCAAATTGAGTAACATTTTGATATTGAATTTTCTTAGACATCGCATCTGTCAAACTTGCTACTAAGAGTGATGACGTTGAAGAAACTATTAGCTTTTAATATTGCTTTGGGGTGAACATAGTAGCTAAATAAACAATGAAATATTGTATAATTATTCAGTTTTCCACAATTTTTTCTATACCTATATGTAATTAACCGAATAAGTCCAAAGTGATTTATGAGCTTGGCACAACACGAATATTATGTGCCTTTTAATTTCTCAAAATTTGAATCTATTATTGATCATTGTAAGTCTATTATTCATAATTATTCAAACATTATAATTAAGTTTGTTCACACTTTGGCTAAGTATTGCAAAAGTATTTGTTTAGACCTTAGCTAACATTATAATTACATGTTTTTAAGGTTTTATCATCTTTTATTGTTTGGTTATTTAATAATTATAATGATAATAATAATAATGAAATGTATTTCTTTTTTGTAATTATAAGGTCTTATCGAATTGTCTTGTATTTTATTAAATAAAGATTAATTTGTATGTGTTAACCTTTCAAACCATTGTATTTCATTAATGAGTATTAATTTGTATGTGTGAAGCGTTGTTGCCTCCTTTTTATGATTGAGTTAGAGTTGAGTTTTTCATTATTTACTTGTAGAATATAATTTAAGTATTGATGTTTGAAAATTCATATTATAATAGAATTTAATTATACAAAATATTGATGTTAGAACAATCTAATTTATTTGTTGATATGATGTGGTGGGTGAAACTCTTTTGTCTTTGTTGCTGGCGATAGTACAAATAATTTTTCCATTCATGCCTCTAGCTCTAGACACTATAAAATTAAATTAACATATTAATTATCATATTAATAATTAAAAAAGAAATTGGAAATTTTCAAATACTTTAAATGTTTGAAAACTTTCAAATGTTTTAAAAATATGAGTTTTAAAAGTTTCAATTTTTTGAAAGTTTAACAAATAGGTTTCCATAAATTTCATTTAATTTGAAACTTTCAAAATATTAAAATAGTGAGTTTCAAAACTTTCAAAATTTCAGAAATTTTTTTATTCCGAAAGCTTCATATTATTCAAAAGTTTTGAAATTATTTTTAAAAACTGAAAATTAGCTTCATAAGTTTTAAATTAATCAAGAAGTTTGAAAAAAATTTATTTATTTGCTTCAAAAATTTCAAAAATGCTGATATATTTGTCAAAGTTTCGAAATTGTGAATAAAAAGTAGGAAGGAAAAAAAAATTGAAACTTTATATAAATATTAAATTTTTATTTATTTAAATGTCTTAAGGAGCGGCAAGTAGAAAACTCATGGAGGCCAATACATTTCCATTTGAAGAGGCCCATCATCTACCGCTTGGACCTCGTTGTTTTTTTGTTGTTGTTTGTTGTTTCTGTTTCTAAACTCACTTCTGTTGTCTCTTACTATTCAATCTAACTCTTTCACTCAAAGCTCCAAATCCATCCTGACTTTGCCATCACCCAAGACCACCGACGTTCCACCCTCCGGCAACCTAGCGCCTCCTTCGTTCTTTCTCAATCGCTTAGTTCTGGTTCATTTCTGTTCATCCTTACCAAGTTTTTCTCTTATGTATTCTTCTTTTATGCTGTTTCAATGGTTGTTTTGATTCTTATTTTGAACATTTTAGTTTAGTTTTGATTCGCTTTTTGGTGTGTTGTTTCATTGAATTATTGTTTTTCTATTACGTTGAACTATTTTCAAACATTGTGCCTATTTTGTGAAGGAGGAGAAGATATTTTTTTCAAAAATTGTGATTTTCTTTTAATGGATTTTGATTATAATGAATAAATTATTAATATTTTTGCAAGTAAAAATAAAACTATCACGAGGT
>NW_027339184.1:0-2413 GCF_000331145.2 Cicer arietinum | reverse complement strand
AAAATGATTGTTGTGATTTTCAACAATATAAAATGAAACACAACTGCCCATTTTCTCAAATCAATATTGCAAGGGAACACTTTCAGAAGAGTGCATTGATAATAGCACAACACTGATACACACTATCCCTGCTTTCTCAAAAAATAGCATATACTTTTATCGCTGATCAAATAAATTTATAAACTAATAACAACAGAAACAATAAGATCTAACATAAACGAATCAATTTAACAAAAAATTATTCAATACCAACGAATCAAATTGTAACGAAGAAGAAACTATTAGTTGATTGATAAACACGAAGATTGAATGGTTTGGAAGAATGCAGTGCGTAAGTATATATAGGGAGGGGAAGCAGCGAAACCCTAAAGAATGTGTAATGCGGCGTTTTGGGCCTCGATTCAATTGAAATTACATATTGGGCCCATATGTGAAACATGGATTTACTATTATCACCCCCATATTTTATAATACACTTGCTTAACGAGTTTAATCATTTTCCCCCTCAAAATGCCCCTAGCATAAAGTCCACATTCACTCTGAATTATATCTACGATCTGCATTAAAAATTGTAAGACAAAAGTTAAAAATAAAATAGATGATAAATTTATTGTAAATAATTATCTACATTAAAAAAGACATTGTTAGTTTGTTAATGATAACATCAATTATAAAATAATTTAATTCTTTAGATCATCCTCGAACCAAAATTTCTAAATAACTAATATTATATTATATATTTTCTTTATTAAGTTTAATATATTATTTTTAAAAATATATTTTATTTTGTTCTTTATATTTTACCTTTATAAAGTTAATGCTAGTTTCAGCGTTCTACACTTCCACTTCCAGATACAAATTCATAATTGTAAAATATGAAACTAATAACATAATTAGTAACTTATATATAGATATATAATATAATCAATAACGTGTAAACATCATTTTATAATATGAAATCAAAGTTAGTTTATAGCATATTATCTTCATAAATGATTAACAGTATATTTATCGTTGTTAAAAATAAGACAATATCATTTAATTTATTATTTCAATCATAAAAATAAACATGACTAATTATTTACGAGATATGACGTATGTAATCCTTTGTATTTCATATATTATTCATATATGTTTCATGGTAGACATTGGTCAATATTATAATTTGTCACAAAATTAACAATATAACTAGTATAAAAGTCATTCACGCATGCTATAATTTGTACCATATTTCATACACCCATTTTCGTAAGGAGGGTTAACAATAATTTTAGTTAATTTGAATATAGTTTAAGAGTAAACCTATAGTTAATTTGTTGAATTTGCCTTGTGAATCAATTGAGCTGAAAGCAAATTCAACTTGTTAACAATAAGTTGAACTTCGAATATATAAAGTTTGGCTTTAATTGAAAGTGTCACATCACCTCTTTAAAAATTTACATTACTTTTATTTTAATTTTAATCATTAATAATTTGATCAATAATTATGATTTATTTCTCCTATATTCTCATTATAAAAAAAGTCATATATTTGATATATTCTCTCTCTTTGTATATAATTGATTTATTAATTAATATTAATATTGTAAGTTAGTATTATCGTAGTAGTTGTTAACTAGTTCTCTATCTATTTTGAATGTTGGTTGAATATGTTTTATGTTATAATTTTTAAATATCTAATTTATATTTATATTTTTCAATTAGACAATTATTTTATAAAAATATAACGTAAAAGTCAAAGATGTTGAGAATACAATTAGTTAGGATTATTTGTTAGTTTATAAATTTAGTTATTATTTAAGTCATATAGTTGACCTATTTGTACTATGTATTTTTATTTCTACAATCATGAATACAAGAAACTTTAAATTTTTTCTCTTTTAAATCTAAAGATGTCATCCTTCTTAACATGGTATCAAAATAATTATAATATCTATATTAAATGACATTTTTACTTATTTTTTCTAAAAAAAATCCAATTTTCTTAACAAATATCTAAAAATTTAATTTTTTTAATCATGTGCTTTGAATTAAAAAGTCAAACCGGGTTATTTCCGAATTTAAATCAAGTCAAATTCGAATTAATAAAAGAAAAAAATATTGATATTAAACTAAAGCTTGAATTGTACCAATCTCATGGAGTCAAGTTGAAGTAAGTTCAAGCTTTAATTAATTCCGCCCCTACTCATAGATATTAATTCCTGCATGCTTTAGAACCAGCATGTGTTTAGGTACACGAATGTAGTTGACAAAAAATATGTTTAGCAAATTATAAATATCCCCGCATGCTTTAGAACCAGCGTGTTTTACGTACATGGAATGCCATTCTGATTCTTTACATTTGACATATTACTCATATATTTAAATATATATATATATATATATATATATATATATATATATATATATATTT
>NW_027339183.1:0-2404 GCF_000331145.2 Cicer arietinum | reverse complement strand
AAAATATTACGTATATTAAAAAATTAATTTTTTTAAATTCAAAATTAATTCTGTATTATAATTGATGAGGTATTTGATTCCAACTTATCTAGGAAAAAATTGATAAAAATCGTGAAGCTCTTCATGAGGTATTTGATTCCAACTTATCTAATATAGTTGCCACAACGCATCTAGGCAATGATTATCAATATCCAAATATGCGTATTATTGGTTCTTAGAGTGATGTAGTGTCAGATGATAACAATGTTCAAAACCATAAATAAAAAAAATTATGATTTGAAAGTTAACTTACACTCAAAGGCTATATGGTGTCAAGTATGGTAGATCCAAATGTTGTTGTTACTTGCGATAATTTACATCCAAAGATTGTTTGTGACTTGAAGATATTGAGACATTTAGGTTTATTTAAAGATAGAGATGTTGCAGCGGTGGAGCTTGAATTAGGGATGACAACAGGGCAGGAACAATTTTAAGCATTACAAACCTCGCACCCTAAACTCTAATATCGCCCCTCTCCATGCACCCATCGGGGTGACTTTTTAACACCCACCCCCACACCAAACATGAACGGGTTTCCCCGCCCCACCCCACTCCAAAAATTTAAATTTATTTATTCATAGCATCAAAAATCAATAATTTGACTAAATAGTAGCATTCAACCTACGTTCTAAAATTTCAATAATCAAAATAATAAAGTCACAAAAGTACTAAAATTTCAATAATCAAAATATACGTTCTAAAATTTCAATAATCAAAATAATAAAATTTATTTAAATTTCCTACAAGTGACAATATTTTCATAATCTTCAAACTCTTTAGAAGTGAAAATATCAATTCGAACAAAAGTACTAAATATTCAAATGAACTAATCCAACAAAACTACAAAAAGTTTCAAATCATCAAAACAAAAAGGTTCCAAATAAGCATTTCCTAACGATAATCTTCATCTTCAAGGCGGGAGTTGGAAAGTGAAGTAACACCAATGATCAACAATTCACCTATATTAAAAAATAAAAGTTAAATATTAACATTTAACATAACAAATTGAAATTAAATAGTGTAGAGAATAGAATACATTCACTGTTAGACTTCATTTCATTGAGTAAAATAGCAGTTTCGCTGTCCACTTTAGAATTCAAATCACTTATCCATATCAATATAGTACAATATAAACAATGATCATCTAAGATATACAACATTATTAGCTATTTCAAATATATTCAAATTTAAATGAATAATTTAAAAAAAAAATATCAGTCTTCTCAGCACTTCATAACCAACATCTAGCACACATCAAGGCCTCTAAAGTAGTCCAATGAAGTCGGCTTCGATGACGACTTAAGATATGTTTGATGGTACCGAATGCAGATTCAGAAGCTACAATAGAAACAAGAATTCTCAATACATCATTTGTAATGACTTGAAGTGTTGGATACTTAACACCATTCAACTTCCACCACAACAAAATATCAAAATTAGGACTTCTTGGCAAAACTTCCTCCTCTAAATAAACATCCAACTATGTTTTGCCAAATGAAGTTCAAGCTCTTTTTCTTTTCTTTTCTTTTTCTGACATACAAATCATAGTCTTCTAAACCATCATCCTCAACATTACTAATGTGGGCATCCAACATTTGAGAATCACTATTAGAACCATTATTCATTTTTCAATTGATACTCATAAAGCAAATCATAACACAACTGTTGAATCGACTTAACTTGGTCAATAGCATCATTCTCATACAACTTAAAATAATAATATTCAAGCGACTCTATTTTGTACCTAGGATTCAAAACAATATCATCCCCCGTTATTTCATGAACCACATTCCAATATTGTTTTATCAATGCATCAAATGATTTAATCCACTCATTTATTGAAATTTTGATCATACAAATCTTAGGAAAATATTGATTGGAAGTTGGATATTTAGTGCCAAAAACACTTCAGTGATATAATTGAATAATTTTAATTTTAATTTTAATAAACAATGCTAAGTGAAATTAAACAAAATTTTTGTAAAAAAAAAAGGAATTAAATCAAATAAATTATTAGATTATCAAAATAGCCTAATATCATTTTATAAATCAAGAATATAAGAAGTATAGGAAAATAGTTTCTTGTTACAACAGATTTCACAATAAATAACCTATAGCAGATTGTAGAACTTTCATATAAATAAATAAATAAATACAGTTGATTTCAAAATAGAGTGAAAATAAATATAAAAAAATGAGATTGAAGGACGATGATGTTCTGTACAACGAACTTAACTTATCATCAGAAATAATAATGAAAGACGCGATTGTTTTTCTTTTGTTACAAAAAGGCAAAGCTGTGAGATGGAATCAGTTGACAATTCTTAAGAATATAATCGATAAGATTAATAAAAATATAAGTTAG
>NW_027339182.1:0-2379 GCF_000331145.2 Cicer arietinum | reverse complement strand
GAGCGTTAGTATTGCTTTTTTATTCTTGCACAAAAAATTACTTTGAAATTAAAAGATTTATGAAGAAAAATAAATAAAAAACAACACATCCTTAATCAAGTTTTATAAGTACATAATAAATTTAAGCTTGATTCTGTATGGATATAAAAAATTTATGTAGGAAATGATAATCTAAGGAAAAAAAAGTAATATAATCATACAAAATAAAAAAATAATTAAAAATTAGGATAAGATATGCCATAACCAAATGGGGGCAGAAACAATCTAACCTTTTAAAATGATGGTTGTCACTGTCAGAGTCAATGGGACCGCAACAAGCTGGCTTTTTTGGTCTCATTATGTCAAAAATATCCAAGTGCATCTTTAGTTTCAATTCTATATAAGCCAAAATTAATTCCAGAAACATATAATTGTAAGTAGGTTTTGTTCCCTGTTAGTTCATGTTCTTTTGTTCATGGTATGACGCACTGTTAAGTGTTAATCCAAACACAAGTGTGTTTAATTGAGCCCATGTGCGCGTTTTCAATAACTATTTTTTTAATATTGTTACTCACACCTCCCAGTTTTTACTACTCCACCACGTAATTTATTTATTTATTTCAATCATTCTTTTGTATTTTCCTCACAATTGATTGAAGATAATCATCAAATTAACGATATATAATAACAAACTTTTATACTTTCCTTTCAGTTTTACTTTAGTCATCATATTAAAATAATTATTATTAGTATAAATTTTAGTTAATTTTAAGAATTTAACGTTGATTAAACTACTAGTTTAAATCTTAAAATTGAAAATGTATCACAAATTGAAACTTTAAATTTGTTCGAATTTTTTCACAACTTAACATCCAGAATATCGAGTAAACAAATAATTGACATTTACTTATGTTTTTTCCGGAGGAAAGTTCAATTATTTATATCCCTAAAATTCATAAGTTCAATTATTTTTAATCTCCTTTTTAAAAGGTGACAAATTTTCACCAAAACTTTTAAAATTGATAATTTTTTATTTATCTAAAATTCAATTTTAATACTCTTTTATTTGTGCATTTTTAAAAAATAAAAAATGTATTAATCTTAAAACAAAATAATTATTTACATTGTTATTGTTATATGGATCGTAATAATTATTAAATAAAACTAAGAAGTAATGCACCTGCGACTTTTATGTTTTCTAAATACACATAGAAGTTAAAGAAGTTGCAATATAAAAATTAAATAAATTAATTTAAAAAATAAATAAATAACTTTTCTGAAAGACATGAAACTGAAATGAAACTAATAGAAGCTCAGTTTAATTGGTTTGTTTTAGTTTAGATTTGAATATAGACAAATTAAAATTAATTTAACTGATTTAGATTGAAAGTTTATATTTATTAGATCATTGAGTTGGTTGTTTATATATAGTGCACTTGCAAGTGATAACAAGCACGAAGGACTAGGAGCCTGTAAATATGTTTTTTTTGGGCCTTTCATCTCGCTATGACAAAATAATTCATTAACTGATCCAATTCTTCGGTTTATAACATTTGAGTCATTGAGTGGTATGCACTGTTCAACCCAATTCAAATTGAATTGGTTGGATTCCAAGTGAAAAAATGTGATGTATTTCACATATCAACTAATAATATTTACAAATGTTTGGACATAATTTTTAACATAAATTAGACAGTCAAGATGCCTTTTATATTGTTTACCGCATTACCATATTTAGAAGATGAACAGTATTTTTTTCTTTTAAAAAATTTATAACTTTTTAAATGTTTTTAATAATTGAGAAATATTTGTGTCATTAATTATTTTATAATATGTATCGACTACTTAAATATAAAAATTAATATTTATTTAACATATATACCATTAACTACTAATATATAAGATATTAATTATTTTATAATAATGCAATTTAATGGTTAAAAAGGTACTCTAAAATCATTAATATATGTAATTTTTTTAGCGATTAATGAGATATATGTTTAATAAGTGATTAATAACATGTATTTTAGTGATTAATAAAAGTACTCTAAAATCGTTAATATATGCCATGTATTTTAACAGTTAATAAAATATATATTTAATAAGTGATTAATAACATGTATTTTAATGGTTAATAAAATATTCAATGATTAAAGACATAAATATACATTTATAAATATATATTTATGTTATTGTTCTTTTGAAAAAAAAATAATGTTTTTATTTTTAAGTCTCTATTTGGCAAAACATTTTTATAAGTGCGCCGTAAATATACGATGGTTGTGTTTAAAATTGTATTCTAATATCATATAAGATAGGCTAAATAACATTTGTGGTCTTTAACTTAATCTCAGGTAACGTTTTAGTCCTTTATCTTTTTTTTTTTCCGACTTGGTCCTT
>NW_027339181.1:0-2374 GCF_000331145.2 Cicer arietinum | reverse complement strand
GTAAATGGCTTTGTATTTCTTACATCTTTTTGGATTTTCAAGACAGTTCAATGGTATTTGTGTTCCATTTGTTTGTTGTTTTTTTTTTAGTTTAAATTGAATATCTTGCAAGCAACTCTAAAAACGAATCTTTCGAACAAAAGAACCATGAGAGGGACAAAACTTTCTCTTAAAATTTCCAACCCTGCAGCATTTTAAGGGATGAATTCAAACTTGAGATTATTGATTATTTGAATTAGGGTTAGAGTTAATATACATTTGTGTAGCAATTTTTGAAACTTTTTAAAGATTTGTTGAGGAAGTGCTGTAGCAAGAAGTATTTTGGACCCAATTACCGTCTCCATGAGTTTTATGTCACTCAATTTGAAACATGGTTTGATTTTTCGTGAAGTCTATGTTGTCTTTGGAAAATTGTGCAACGAATTAAAATTAACTATGTATATTCCACTAACTACTCAGTAAAGTATAACGTGCCCATAATTTTTCAAGACATCTTAAAATTTACCTTATTTTTTTGTTTATTAAGATAAACAAGGATTACGGTGATGAAAGTAATACATAAAAAAACAAACACTAAAAAACCACAAACATGTGTATGATTTTTTGTGTGGATTAACGGTGGCAATATTCTTTAGACTTCAATTTCCCTACCTCAGTCAGCATCAAGAGAAAGCAATTCTAATTAGTACAATATTTGATCAGGGCCGAACTCCAAATTACTAGAGCTACTTTCCCTTGAGAATGAGTGTTGAGGGAAAAAAAAAAAAAACAAAGAAAACATAATAACAAAACATGCAAAACATTGTATTTCATGCTTTCAATATCAAATATTTGTCATCTATTGAAAATATAGCGATAAAGGAGCTCATTCCATGTATCAGGAACTCCAGGGAGACACCAATGTATGCAATCTACATAAGATTTTGGATTTGATATATGTTCTTCTGTTAAAGGATCTCATTGTTTCCTATAGATTGAAGGGTGACCTTCTTTTCTGTACTCTGAGAGCTGTGTGATGTTAAACATTTGAACATTCAAACCTCTTCCTTTCAAATCTTGTAGAACATTTTCCACTACTTGCATCATTTTAGGAACAGAACCATCCCCCCAATACCCTTCTTCTGTGATATGGTCTGTTTCATTGTAACAATTTTCACCCTTAGTTCCTCCCCATTCATGAGCCCTGCAATTTTTTATTTGGATTTAATTGATATAGAATGTTAATGTAAAGTTTTATTTACACCGTCAATTAAACTATTAAAAATATTTGATTTTAATTATAACAGTTTTTAAAGTCACATATATATTAGTTATGATTTGTTGACGATGTAATTTTTTTTACACTAACAGTATATATATTAAAATTAAACTTTTATTTAATTTTTGTATTATAAGTCCAATAAGTTCCTTGATTTGATCACAATGTAATTATAGAACTATCAATATACACTTACATACTGCTATATGGTTACCAGTTTTTTTTAATTGTTTACTTCACTTGTTGTAAATATGTCATGTGATTGTATAATTTATATTTATTTATTTTTGCTTTAACTTCATGGTTCTCTGGGGAACGAGATCCTAGTAATATAAAGTTCAGTTAAGAGATAAATAAAATCTGACCAATGATTATTCTAGTTAAGATTCGAACTTTGATTCTCTCGAACGATTTGTCTTGAGTGTACAATTTATATTTAAAACTTGCTACAATTCATCAAATTAACATTGCTACGTATTTGTACAAATGAATCTTACAGTTGCCTCAATATTTTTAAGATATTCACATGTAACATTAATTAGAGGATTTCATCTGGAAGTAGTCATTTCTCCATGAAAATTACTAAAAATCATATAGCATTGTCTAGCAAAATTTCATGATTTCAGATTAAGGAATTTAGTAAAATTTAGCTCATTGTGCTTACTGTCTTACAATTCTTAGAACAACATACTACGTGAATAGTCTACTTCATGCAAATAATCGTTTCATTTATTTATACAAGCAAAAAGAACATATTTTAGTTTCTAAATAATATTGTTGTACTTATAAAATTTCAAATTTTAGTTTTTAATTCCTGTAAAAAAAATACATTTTCAAACAGATTGCTATCACGTAATTTTATATGGATTAAAAATGTAATTTCAAGATGCAATTAGGACTTTGTATAGTTTTGTCATTCCTACATTCCTTCTTAGAAAGTGGGTAGAATTTCTTTCACTATGATGCAATGTTTGAACAAATATTTAATAAAATTTTATTTATCAAAAAAGTTTTGCAAATAGTTTTAATCCATGCTAAAATTTCAACACATATTTTTTATGACTTTTTTTTAAACATGAAAAAATAATAATTTAAAGATCGATTTCTATATTCATA
>NW_027339180.1:0-2371 GCF_000331145.2 Cicer arietinum | reverse complement strand
TGCTGTAACACCACAACCCATAATGAGATTAAAAAAAATCCAAAAAAGCCCTAAAAATTTAAACTTAAGTTTTTTTTGGTATTTTAGGACTCTGCAATTATAAAACAGTACAACAGAGTTTGAGCTTCTTCTTCTCTTTCACACTGTCTCATCCATACTTCCATTTTTCACCCTATCACTGGCCAAACAGTTAGTTGAGTTTTTAATTATATATATATATACATATAATATAGGGTAGGGATCCGTTGACTCCAGTAGTATCTCTGTGATGAGTACTCCGTCTAATAACTCAATATAAACGATAAATTTTGATAATTCAACCGTTGATTATTGACATAATATATTAATGAACAAGCACACAAAGTTTTATATAAATCCGAAATTCGTAGCTATGCAATCTAGCCATTGATATTTACTTATATTTTATATATAAGTACATATATAATATAAATTATAAAAAATTTATAAAAATTTCAAAATAATGGTCATCTTGCTAGTGTTATCTGCTGTTAGACTGAAGTGTTTTTGGGGTCAGCCACTATGCCTCGCGACAGAGATTGATAACACTATGTCAAACATCATTTCCCCCTGTCAAATGTGGTATTGATACAAATCTAGATGTTTGGTTACATTGAATTGAAATTGCTTTTGTCCCCAAATCTTGGTTTAACTACAACAATGGATAAAAATGACATTCATGTTGACATTTATGTTTGCCACTATTCAGCTTAAAAAATTCATGCTAGGTATTGGCTAGGTTTGAAATCAAACTTATTTCTAAATTAAAAAAATTGAACATAACGCTAATATTAGCCAAATATTGTGTTCCCTACTAAGCTTTAATATCAATTATAACCACGTCAATTTTACAAAGTAGAGTAAATTAAAATACTGTTTTGACAAAAACTCATCCACAGAACCTAAATAACATATCAACCAGGAAGGAAGCAAACTTGGAAATGTTACAATTTATAGTGATTAGTTAAAGGTATCTTGCATTGCAATCAGTTCAATCACTGTGGTGCAATAAGTTCCAACACTGTGGTGCAATCAGTTCCAAATTTCATTGATAAGTTAATACTACTTGATGATATTAACCAGTTATGGAGTGTTATTCAAATTCAAATGAAATCCATCAACCGTGCATTCCAGTAGTCAGTTATCAAGTAGACACAAACATAGTAATAATCTAAAAAAATGAAAGTGATTGAATATAATGACATATGTTAGTGTTGTGTGTCTGATACACATCGGACACCGAACACACCTTCAATATGAAGTGTTGGGGCTACATAAATGGTTAATTATTATGTCGATTTCAGTTACATAAACTTTTCACACTAAGAAAATAGTCATTTTAGTCTCTATGTGTGAGGCTGTGTCACTGTTCAATGTATTGAAATTACAAAATCTTCCATGCGTGTGTGAGAGGACCAAACTAACTAACAAAACTACAAAAGCCACGTTGATGTATGTTTTTGTAATTTCATGACATCCAAGGACTATGGTGACAAACATCACCTCTGTAGCACTGACACCTTTAATCGAAGAGAATGCGTGTCCCGATGTC
Organism: Cicer arietinum; assembly: GCF_000331145.2. Taxonomy (NCBI): domain Eukaryota; kingdom Viridiplantae; phylum Streptophyta; class Magnoliopsida; order Fabales; family Fabaceae; genus Cicer; species Cicer arietinum. The sequence goes on along the minus strand of NW_027339180.1, from coordinate 801 downwards.
CCACACGTAACCCCGACACCACTTTGATTACATTCAATTAATTCATTTTCTCAAATTATTATCAAGGTATGAATGTCAGTATAGTGTTCGTGTCATTATTCGTGCTTCATAGATTATCACACATTTAAGCACAAAATGACTATTTACTCCTAAGAAAAAGGAGAAAGCAAGAACCTTTAGCATTAATTTCTATTACACTCAAAAAGGGTTTCAAGTTTCAAACACGAGTAATTTCACAACCTAATTTCCTTTTCACAAGAAGTAGAAAAAACAAAAACGAATTGTTGGAATGTGATTTTAGAAAAGAAAACCTGAAAATTGCGTTGGAAACTGTATCGAAGTTCAGGATCAATCTCAATTAAATCATCATCATGATTGTGATTGTTGGATTTGGAGCGAGGAACATGCATAGTTGAAGTGCCATCAGGTTGACTGGTAACTTTGAGGTTTGCGTCTGGGAATTGTTCGGTGTCCTCTTCGCCTCTCCATGGTGCCGATGACATCAGTTGCTTCTTTCCCTTCGCCATGATGATGTTGTTATCGCTAGGTTCTTAGTTAGAAGGTCAATTTTGTTTTGGTTTTCAGGGTTCAATGAAATTAGTCCGTTATAAATTAAGATAAACCTTATCCCATTCCCACTCCATGCTTTTAAAACATTTTGGGAGATAGTAGAAAGTTACGACGGAAGAATATAATTTTGATCTCGATAATAATAATAATAATATTATTATTATTATTATATTATTATTATTATTATTATTATTATTATTATTATTGTTGTTATTATTATTATTATTATTA
>NW_027339179.1:0-2369 GCF_000331145.2 Cicer arietinum | reverse complement strand
GTTGTGTACTAATAATTTCAATTGAATATTATCTATTTAGCAATCAATGTATATATGTTAATTGCTATTACTTTTCCATGATATGGTTACTTAGTTTTCATGGTAACTGAAAGCATTAGTCTTGAAACTTACTTGCAAGCGGTGACGATAATTTTAGTTGTTTAGGAGAATTCATTATAGGATTATGATCAATCCGAGGATTGATAGATCTTTTAGTTAGTTAGACTAACTAATTAGGATATTATTGAAAGCGAGAGCATAGGTTGTAAATAATAGGAAGGAAGGATTATAGGGGTTATGTGAATTGTGGAGTTGTAAAGAAGATATCTGAACCTCTTGAAAGTATCTGAGTTTGGGATATATCCAAGGAATTTTTTCCCTATCTTTCAGCAATAGATTTTGATTTCCATTACTGTCTTGAATCTTGACTCCAGTCCTATTCTTTTATTTCCCTGAATTTTTTATTTCTGAAATGAACCCGATCCCTGAATTTTTCCACATTAGATGAACCCAATTCTTCACAAAAACATTTGCAGAGTAGGTTGTGAATAATTTCATATTAGATTGTGGAATTATGAAGAATTATTCTTTTATTATCTGGTAAATATTATGTATTTTGTTTCCTGAATTCATTTTGAAGAGCACTTGTTAATATTGTGGAATGAAAATCTGATGACTTTAAATCTAGGTAGTCAATCCCAGCGTTTCCCGGCGAGATCCCGCTGTCCCGGTGCGGTATAGTGCCTGACCGCGACGGCGTGGTCCGAGCCAGCGTGAAACAAGATCCCGACGAGATCTGGGCGAGATCCCGCTATCCCGGAGTAGTTAATCACAACGTTTCCCAGCGAGATCCCGCTATTATTTCTTCGTTCTTTGTTTTAATCTTTCTACTTTCACCTAAGAAGAAAAGTAGAATATGCTAATAAAGATTATGCTTATCTTTGATTCCTATGCTAGAACATGCATTTGAATTTTAATATTTAATTATTTTACTGCTTTGTGTTAAAGACTTCAATATACATCATCTTTATTTCCTTGGCTTTTGTTAAAAACACACAAAAACAAGGAGAAGCATTTAAAGTTTAAATGCTTCTCTTTGCTTTTGTGTGTTTTTAATTTAAATGATCAGGGGCATTTGCAGCAATGGCCATATTGGGAAAGTTGGGTCATTTATTGACACTAAAAGGACTGTCAATCACATTGGCACCATTAGGGGCAGTTTTTGCTCTCCAATTTGCCTCTCTCTCAGTCCCTTCTGCCCGGATACTACTATTACTACTATCTCTTTTTAGGCCTTACTGTGACAAATATCAATGATGCAGTCTGTAAATTGAGTGAGTTTGTTAAATACCTCCATAAATGCTTCTTTAATTGTGATTATGCAGAAGTACAATATGATGATGGCCCAAATAGGTTGTGCAGCCATTGGTGTTTTGGTGTTTACAATATTTGAACCTGGATTACTAGCCAAGAGTTCTAGTCTTGTGTTGAAATTTATTATCTTAGGTCTGTGACATCTTTGGTGAGTATGTTTTCTTTAATTATCATATGGCTAAATGTTGAAATTCTAGTTTGATTTTAGTTCAGATTGGTTTAAACTAGTTTCTTAAGTTAACTTTGATTTCGACAATGGTTCAAATTGCATATTTGATAATCACTTTATTATTTGTGTGCTTAAAGCAGGGCTTAATTTCAAATACAACTTATTGTATTGTCGCAAAGAGTTATGGTGAGAATTTTACAAGTTTGGATTATGATAAAAAGTTATGGTGACATATTGTATCACTATGTTGGAACTTAACTACAAATGAAACGCATTTTATAATATTATGTGTGTTCCTCTAATGAAATAGAATTCTTTTAGGTGTTAAAAAATGGAAAATAGAATTGTTTTGCTAGTTATGTATATGAAATTGGAGAATTAACTATACTTCTTGTGTATTAAAAACTTTAGATTTGATCGTTGTTGCAATACTTTGAATTATTAATGCGTTGTTTGTGATAGTTATAATTTCAGTTCTTGAATGTTAAGAATATATATTAGAATTAATGTTGCAATTTGTAATTGATGTTAATACATGATTAGTAAATTCATTTGCAAATAAGCAATCATTAATAAATATTAGTTTATTGATATTGACTTCATTGAAATAATGTCTTGCGGATTTTCATGCAAAACATTTTTCCTGTGGTTTTTTTTGTAAAACATGTTTCATTACTAGTAACATGAGCTGTGGAATTATTTGGAAAAAATTTAAGGTTTAGCCAATTAATAGAAGTGCCTTCCAACGTTTTTCTTTTAGAGAGAATTGGGAAATGCTTGATTTGCTTTTTATGTGATGTTATTCTTGTTATATTTTACATTTGAT
>NW_027339178.1:0-2362 GCF_000331145.2 Cicer arietinum | reverse complement strand
TCAAATCAGCGAGGATGCAGAACTGCAGTTTCACCAACTCGTGAGGCCATCCTCGGCATTTTCATACTTAGCATTTAACTCAGATTTTTCTTCTTTTTGCCTTAATGAATAATAACTTGTTTTCTTATATGAATATACTCAAAAGTACAGATTAGTCATTAACCTCAATCATAATATTTTAATTAATTTTGTTATCATTAAAACCAATTGAGAGAGATTTTATCTCAACACTAAAGTCCCTTATCACTTGGACCAATTTATTATTAATAATTACATATTTTTTTGGATTTTTGTTTTTTTCCATTTTCCCATTATCCATGGGAGATAATCCTATTCGGGGTACGCTAGACACCAAATGTAGTTTCCTGGTGAAAATTCTAACTAATGTTCACTTTATTGTAAAAATTTAGCTATGTTGTTACCCCTGTTAATGTTAGTTATGTCTTTACTAGATTGAAATATAAAAGAATTTATTAACTAAAATAAGAAATTTGATTAACAATAATCTAACTAGAAAATAAATAATTTCATTTTAGTTTCAATGATACAATTGTTAATAATTAAATTTTAAAAATATATCGTACAAATATTTAAAAAATAATTATATTTAGTAATTGATATAGTATATAATAAAATTATATAAATATATATACTTTTTTTCAATGATCCACACAATTTAAAATATATATATATATATATATATAATAAATCACCAATTTTGAATATAGCCTTATTCCGATATATTCATATACTAAAATGGTCATTTATTAGAAATCAAATATAACAATGTTAGTATTTATAATGAAATATATTGTCCCAAAATAATACATTTATTTTATTCATCAATAAGTTAAAATTAATATTTTTTATATCTTCTAAATAAAAATAAGAATAATCATAATATAATATATAATAATTATAATTTATTATATAAATTTGCACGAGTAGATGAGTGTGTTATCAATGTTATACTTAATTGATTAGATTTATTGGATTTGTGAATTTTTTCTTAGAATCATACAAGAGGGTACTTGGTGCTTCGGTTATATGTTATTTAATATTTTTAAAAAGCACAATCACCAAATACATCATAAGTTATGTTTTTATGATGTTATATTTAATTCAATTGTAAATGCATCATATTAAAAACTGTATGAATTATTAGTAATTTGGTTTGATTAACACTATTTATTATTAGAAGTTATTTAAATTTTGTTTATTTAAATTATTTCTGATTATAATCATAAATTAAATTTCTATATTTCGTTTATAATTTATTATTCATTTCAATCATATTTTAGATAAAATTATCCCTTTCTGTTTGAATATAAGAATAAAAATACTATAATATTTAGAAATATAGAAATTATCTAACACATTATACCTATAGTAATAAAGACGATAACCTAACATGCTTAAAAATATATATTTACAATATATCTCATAAATCAAATAATTTAAAAAAATTTAAAAAATTAAATAAATTTATTTAAATGATAATATATCCTGTGTTTGAGATACGCTACATACTGTTATAAGAACAAAAGTAGTGTATATTCAACGTTGAGTGTTATTGCCAAGTGTCTCATCATTAGTATGCGCAATCACCAGGTATATTATACTGATACTGTAAATGAAGTGGAAGTGTACGAAAGATAGAACCTCGATAAACTTGTAGCTATGTATTAGGAAAAGAATAATCCATTCTTTACATAATGTTGCTTTGATTCACTTACTTTCTTTGCGCACGTATTCTTTTATTTCTTCAAGCCCCTTCTTTTATATTTCATAGCTGCTTTCACATTCTACCTTGTGTATCTCAATCCAATTCCTTATCAAACAGGCATAGATATGACATTGCATCTTCAAATGAGTTTACCAATTTCATTGGTTCTAGTAATCATTTTATCAGGTAATAATATTAGCTTGGCAGAGTCCTATTTTTACAGACTCTGCAAATGAAAAAATTTATTAGGCAATTTGAATATTCGCGGTTACAGGATTTCAATTGTAGTACTGTTTAAATATTTAAGGGTAAATTTTAATTTTAATTTTTTAAATAAAAATTCTGTTCTTGAAATGTGAATCTTGAAACTTTGATACATGACTACACACAACTCAAATCCCTATTTGTCATATTTTGAAAAGTCTTTTGGAGGACAAATACAAGGGCACGTATATAATTATTAATTTTGTCAGACTCCATAATTTCTTATTTCTCAAATTCTTTTATTATAATTTTTTTATATTTTTACCAAACATTGTTAAAATCAAGAATTAACTCATGAAATCGTATAATTCTACTATCGATTTTTAATTGATTCGATTGTTAATTAAAATTTTACAAACTTAAAATTAAATA